>NC_054708.1:81492799-81630724 GCF_016097555.1 Gigantopelta aegis | reverse complement strand
AATATCGTCTAAGACAAAAAACCATACCATTGATAAACACGTAGAATATCGTCTAAGACAAAAAACCATACCATTGATAAACACCCAGAATATAGTCTAAGACAAAAAACCATACCATTGATAAACACGTAGAATATAGTGTAAGACAAAAAACCATACCATTGATAAACACGTAGAATATAGTCTAAGACAAAAAACCATACCATTGATAAACACGTAGAATATAGTCTAAGACAAAAAACCATACCATTGATAAACACCCAGAATATAGTGTAAGGCAAAAAAGTGCCATGGAGAATTAAAAACTCCACAGTAATCTCCACGACCTTGCCGGTTACTGTGGGCAATTGCAGGGGTTGAAAAGTCCCATGAACATATATATTTCAAACATTTTCCGGATACTTGATGTGCAACACATTGGTATCAAATTGAAATAATACTACCTCACAGCAAAATCAATTTGTTTAAAATATATTTGAAATATCATATTAATACAGAACTGTAATCCAAGTGTGTAAGGTGTAATTCACATTATAACCAATCACATGACAAATCATGTGAACTGAATTCCAGTTGCCTAGTAAGATTTTAAAAATAATATATTGTACTGTTCGCTGGATTATGAACATAGGTGTTTTATTGTGGTGCTCCTGGCGTTATGTACCAGTACAACCACCAGCTAACATATCCTTGTTAACATTGGCAAGTTATATTGTGGTGCTCCTGGCGTTATGTACCAGTACAACCACCAGCTAACATATCCTTGTTAACATTGGCAAGTTATATTGTGGTGCTCCTGGCGTTATGTACCAGTACAACCACCAGCTAACATATCCTTGTTAACATTGGCAAGTTATATTGTGGTGCTCCTGGCATTATGTACCAGTACAACCACCAGCTAACATATCCTTGTTAACATTGGCAAGTTATATTGTGGTGCTCCTGGCGTTATGTACCAGTACAACCACCAGCTAACATATCCTTGTTAACATTGGCAAGTTATATTGTGGTGCTCCTGGCGTTATGTACCAGTACAACCACCAGCTAACATATCCTTGTTAACATTGGCAAGTTATATTGTGGTGCTCCTGGCGTTATGTACCAGTACAACCACCAGCTAACATATCCTTGTTAACATTGGCAAGTTATATTGTGGTGCTCCTGGCGTTATGTACCAGTACAACCACCAGCTAACATATCCTTGTTAACATTGGCAAGTTATATTGTGGTGCTCCTGGCGTTATGTACCAGTACAACCACCAGCTAACATATCCTTGTTAACATTGGCAAGTTATATTGTGGTGCTCCTGGCGTTATGTACCAGTACAACCACCAGCTAACATATCCTTGTTAACATTGGCAAGTTATATTGTGGTGCTCCTGGCGTTATGTACCAGTACAACCACCAGCTAACATATCCTTGTTAACATTGGCAAGTTATATTGTGGTGCTCCTGGCATTATGTACCAGTACAACCACCAGCTAACATATCCTTGTTAACATTGGCAAGTTATATTGTGGTGCTCCTGGCATTATGTACCAGTACAACCACCAGCTAACATATCCTTGTTAACATTGGCAAGTTATATTGTGGTGCTCCTGGCATTATGTACCAGTACAACCACCAGCTAACATATCCTTGTTAACATTGGCAAGTTATATTGTGGTGCTCCTGGCATTATGTACCAGTACAACCACCAGCTAACATATCCTTGTTAACATTGGCAAGTTATATTGTGGTGCTCCTGGCATTATGTACCAGTACAACCACCAGCTAACATATCCTTGTTAACATTGGCAAGTTATATTGTGGTGCTCCTGGCATTATGTACCAGTACAACCACCAGCTAACATATCCTTGTTAACATTGGCAAGTTATATTGTGGTGCTCATGGCATTATGTACCAGTACAACCACCAGCTAACATATCCTTGTTAACATTGGCAAGTTATTGGATTTGTTTTCAGTTTTAGGCAAAATGCTGACATCAGTCTAGTGGACATACTCTGCTTGGTTGATCTCACCCATTGTATGGAATGAGAGGAGGGATCTAGCTCAGTCAGTGGTGCCAGATGACTGGTCTATCAAAGGCTGTGGTACGTGCTGTTCTGTCTGCGGTATGGTGCATATAACAGATGCCAGCTACTAATGAAAAAATGTTGCGAATTTCCCCTGAAGATTGTGTCATAATTACCAAATGTTTGACATCCAAGAGCCGATGTTTAATTAATCAACTGCCCCATGAGTTGTTAAACAAAACAAACTTTATTTATTTTGATGTTTCTCTATCTGGCTGAAATGAGACATTATAATGAATAAATACTTACACTCACAACCCGATCCAGCTATGATGAGTTTGTCGCTCGGTGTCATTTGAAAAACATGTTTCACAAGCTTGATTCGTTCATCTGGATTCAACAAAACATACTCTCCATTGGATCCTTGCACCACATAACCTAGAAACACAAATGAAAAAACATACTTTCCACTGGATCCTTGCACCACATAACCTAGAGACACAAATGACAAAACATACTCTCCACTGGATCCTTGCACCACATAACCTAGAAACACAAATGACAAAACATACTCTCCATTGGATCCTTGCACCACATAACCTAGAAACACAAATAACAAAACATACTCTCCACTGGATCCTTGCACCACATAACCTAGAAACACAAATAACAAAACATACTCTCCATTGGATCCTTGCACCACATAACCTAGAAACACAAATGAGTTTGTAAACTCAAAAAGGATCAAATGAAAGGTCAGTGGTGTCAGATTTTGGAAAATGTGTGAAGTTAAGATAAACAAATAGTTGGTTATCAAACACTGACAGTCTATTACATATAAACCTAGCTGTGAAGAGGGTGTAGTGGTCTTACCCTTTGAGATAATATACGTATATACACTATCAAAAGGAGATAATTACACATACTGTACAGTGTAAAAGAGAGATAATGTACACAATGTATATCCTTGTCACAGACCTTTCCCATTTGTGAAATACTATATTTTAAAAGTATGTGTACGTGTACACTAAGAGGAAATAACTTAGTGTATACACAAGATTAATTATTTATCATGGCAGGGGTATTTTCAACACAGGCCATATACTTGTCAAAGGGAGATCATTTATATATATATATATATATATATATATATATATATATATATATATATATATATATATATATATACTACTCAAAGGGAGATAATCTCACCTCTAAGTGGAATACTGTTCCACTTGGTAATATTTCGTTCCAGTTGGTCCCAAGCTATTGACTCATCTTCGTTGAATGGTGTTGTTATTGGTGGATAGTTTCCACTGATATCAAAACTAATGTTCAAACTGTTACACTGGCGAATGTTGAGAAAACGTTGACATGGTGACACACCACAGATTTGTTTGGTCCCAAGTATAAAGCGTGAAAAGGCGAGCACTGGACGACTCATTCTGAAATGCTAAAAGCACAGGTTCTGGGTGGAGTTCAAATTAAAAATAGACCATATACAAACTTCTGTGAATAAAACATTTGGTAACCAAATTATAGGTTATGCACAAATAAATTCAAGTAACCCATTTCCTTTTTGTATAGCCCATTTCCTTTTTGTACAGCCCATTTCCTTTTTGTACAGCCCATTTCCTTTTTGTGTAGCCCATTTTCTTTTTGTACAGCCCATTTCCTTTCTGTATAGCCCATTGTCTCATTGTAAATACTGTCCTGAAGTTTGCACAAACCAAAAATTACATTTGTGTGAATGAACTGATCGTTTTCGCAATTTTTAGAGGCCTGATATATCTCAGTTTCAGTTATAGGTAATCTTAGTCAGAAAGATGCAAACAGACACAGAGAGAGAAAGACAGAGAAGGACAGGGAAATAGAAAAAGATACAGAGACAGAGACAGAGACAGAGACAGAGACAGAGACAGAGAGAGAGAGAGAGAGAGAGAGAGAGAGAGAGAGAGAGAGAGAGAGAGAGAGAGAGAGAGAGAGCGAGAGAGAGAGAGAGAGAGAGAGAGAGAGAGAGAGAGAGAGACAGACAGAGACAGACAGAGAAAGAGACAGAGAGAGAGAAAGACAGAGAAAGTAAAGTAAAGTAAAGTTTGTTTTATTTAACGACGCCGCTAGAGCACATTGATTTTTTATCTTATCATCAGCTATTGGACGTCAAACATATGGTCATTCTGACACTGTTTTTAGAGGAAACCCGTTGTCGCCACATAGGCTACTCTTTTTATGACAGGCAGCAAGGGATCTTTTATTTGCGCTTCCCACAGGCAGGATAGCACAAACCATGGCCTTTGTTGAACCAGTTATGGATCACTGGTCGGTGCAAGTGGTTTACACCTACCCATTGAGCCTTGCGGAGCACTCACTCAGGGTTTGGAGTCGGTATCTGGATTAAAAATCCCATGCCTCGACTGGGATCCGAACCCAGTACCTACCAGCCTGTAGACCGATGGCCTGCCACGACGCCACCGAGGCCGGTAGACAGAGAAAGAGACAGAGAGAGAGAAAGACAGAGAAAGAGACAGAGAGAGGGATAGACAGAGACTTGCAGCCAGATAAAGCAGCTATCTTAAGGCGTATTTTCTTAATATACATTCTCTATTTCCATAAGTAAAAATTTTAAAAGAACATTGTGTACGCCACCACCTTCTGCTCAACTGTTAAAACACATTATATCTCATACTGATTACATTTTAGTAACCACAGTAACAAACATCTTTCCACATTTCAAAGAAGGAAATCCTGCCTTGTCCGTAGCCATCTCTAAAATCTATACTTCTATTGGACCTTCCATGCACAAAGTATTCACATATTCACATTGGAAAAAATATTATCATCATCAGCAATGTTTAAGCAAGTACTCTCAAGTCCAAAAGAAAGACATATTGAAACACATTAAGTTATGGATGACAACTTGAAAGATACTCATTGCTCTTGTTGTAGTGGAGATGGAGGGTATATAATGTATTTTTTCAAATAATAATAATAATAAAAAAACAACGTTTGTGCTAATATTTTAATATGCATGTGAGAAGCTACATCATTTTTATCATCTGACGGAGGAGTTACCTATTTTGATTGATTCTTCTGCTACATGAATTAGACAGTGATGATCCTTGGTGGACTCATTCTGTGACATTTTTTAGTTCTCATCTCAACCAGTTACCCTATGACTGATATATCAAAGGATGTGGTATGTACTGTCTTGTCTGTGGGAAAAAGCATACAAAAAATCCCTTACTCCCAATGGAAAAGTGTAGCGAGTTTACCATGAAGACTGTGGATCAGAATTGCCAAATGTTTGACATCCACAAGCCAATGATCAATAGAGATTATTATACAAGCTTGTGTGCCATATTGATTTGACGAAATAAGTGTCAGGATTCTTGTATTGCCTTAATGACAGTGAAGGTAATACGTGAATCCTGACACAAATTTCAAACATCAGTACAATTTACACACGAGTGGAATAATTTGTTATTACCAATGTTATCACTATTATTATTTTTATGAATAACAAGCTAGGACCATGTCAAAACCTTTCAAACATATCTAGAACGAGACAATGAAACGTTATTTTCTGAAATGAGATTGTTTTGGTAAGCGATTACACAGAGCCAAGACTGGAGAAGCTGTACCCAGGGCTTCTAGAATTTTTATAAAATCCACTAGCCATGGGATCAGTGATTTAAAAACTTTTACCAGCTACGATTAAAAATTCACTAGCTCTACTTTACTAAATAATAGTAATAATCAGATATGTCACCTAAAGAGGGGGATACAGCTTAAAAACACTAACATTAAGGGGTTGGGGTGGGGATAGGATATTCATATTTACAAAATAGACTTAACTGCAAGATTTGACTTATTTTTTTCACTAGCTGTTGGGCATGGCAATAGTAGATATTTACTAGCCCAACATTGAATATCACTAGCCATGGGAGTGGGGCTACCAAAATCTAGAAGGCCTGTGTACCATGTTATGAATCTATGATGTCGCTGCCCAAATTATGTCATTCGCTGTGCGCATGAAATCATTATGACACGCATGTCCTGTGTATCTTGAACTATGTGGATAATAAATAAATATATGTGCTGTAGTGCCTGTGGTGTTATTTTGTTTTTATTTAGAATTTTTCACACAATGGATATTATCAACTAAACAATTGTTGATGCAGCTAATCAACATATGATAAAAATGACAGGATGTTTTATGGAGAGTAATGTCCATAAATAAATACTGGACATATCATATAAACACTTTTAAAAGAGTAGACTATAATTCAACTAGTATGAGTACCATACTTTGCCATTTGGGACGTAAATAGACAGACATTTGGACGGTTATAATCGAAAGGTAGGAAAATATTCCCACTTTAATAGTAGTAATGCATCAATAATCCTCTGTTTGACATAAAATACCATTACACTGATCATTTTCCAGTTTGCTGATAACACATATTTTACATATTGATAATACACACTACTCAAAGAATACTATCAGCATCCAGAACATTGTTGAAAGGGGGTGCCGACAGGTTTCTTTATGTATTGTGTGTATTAGCGGTTGATATGTGGAGTATTTGTTATATCACCAAACAAGATAATTATCAATGTAATAGACTTTAAAGTCTTATAGCTATAGTTGTGTTAGAGCGGGAATCTTTGCCTACCCGTAGCTCGAGTGTCCTCCAGTGCTTGTCTGTTTATCATCTATTTATTATCCATATGGTTCAACATAACCGAGTTAATAATAATCATACGAAGCACACATATAATAACAAGTGTAATGACGTAGTTTTGGGAAGCAACCTTATAACATGACGTTGCTTCTCCAGTCCTAGCTCAGACTGTGCATTTGAAATATGATGTCATTCCGTCGTCTCTTTCTAGTTGTGGCTGAAATATTTTGAGTTGGGTCTTGTTATTCATAAAGAAAACAACAATAATAATATGGATAATAAAGACATTATTACACCTGATATTCGTTTCGTAGAATCAGTACGACACACAAACTCGTATAATAATCTCTATTTATCTACCAGTGCTAGAGGAGACTTGAGCTAGCCTACCAGTGCTACACAGAAATTCTGTGTTTTCGTTGCGACCGAGAGCGCAATTATAACCGTCCAAATGTCCATCTTGCTATTTATAACCGTCCAAATGTCCATCTTGCTATTTATAACTGTCCAAATTTCCATCTTGCTCTTAAACGGTAGAGTACTTGAGCTATGACTCAAAAAGTTGTTTTACTTTGACAATTTGTAATTTTTTAAAAAGTAAAGTTTGTTTTATTTAACGACGCCGCTAGAGCACATTGATTTTTTATCTTATCATCGGCTATTGGACGTCAAACATATGGTCATTCTGACACTGTTTTTAGAGGAAACCCGCTGTCGCCACATAGGCTACTCTTTTTACGACAGGCAGCAAGGGATCTTTTATTTGTGCTTCCCACAGGCAGGATAGCACAAACCATGGCCTTTGTTGAACCAGTTATGGATCACTGGTCGGTGCAAGTGGTTTACACCTACCCATTGAGCCTTGCGGAGCACTCACTCAGGGTTTGGAGTCGGTATCTGGATTAAAAATCCCATGCCTCGACTGGGATCCGAACCCAGTACCTACCAGCCTGTAGACCGATGGCCTGCCACGACGCCACCGAGGCCGGTATAATTTTTTAAAGTTAAAAAACAGATCAAAATATAAACATGTATAAACATAATTGGAAAATGATATTTTGTATACTTAATCTGCATGTTTTGTTAATGACATATGTAGTGACTTCTATTTTATCGACAAGAATTAAAGATAATTTGGTTTTAGTTCAATGACACCACTAAAGCACAATCATTTATTAATCATCGGCTATTGGATGTTAAACATTTTGTAATTCTGACAGGATTAGAAAGGAAACCCACCATATTTTTTTCGTTAGTAGCATGGGATCTTTTATATGCACCATCCCAAACAGGACAGCACATGCCATGGCCTTTTATATAGGGCCTACCTTTAATTGATATACCAGTTGTGATACACTTGCTTGAACAAAAAACCCCAAAAAACCCCAGCCTAATGGGCCAACAGACAGACATAGATCCTGTTCCAACAAAAATTTAGTATTATTAACAGTTTACAGGGCCGTGGCTAGGATTTTTTTTTCGGGGGGGGGGGGGGGGGGCAATTGAGTAGTTAATAGTCTAAAACTCCTTAAACAGTCAAGAAAATGTTCTTTAATAATGCTTTCCGGATCCCTCACCCCCCCCCACACCCCCCCCCCCAACCCCCTCTCCGCTAGCTACAGCCGTGGTTTATAACGTCGCAAAGTATGTAGTATTTACACTACCAACCTTGAAGACGCGTATAATCGGATCGATAAAGAGTCTTACGAGTCATGACAAACTGTGAAAATAGGTCACAGCAGTATCACGTCGCATTTGTACTGCCAAATAATAATATAAACAGAACGATTAGAGCCTTTTTGTTGAAAACATAATTTGTATGCGTGCTAGTGTTTTCTTCTCTTGTTTAATACCACGGCAGAAAATTACAACTAACTTACGTTTTTTTAGATTCAATCGAATGATTCCAGAATTTACTTCTTTGATACTGGTAACGATTTGGACCATTTCGGCAAAGTCCGGATGTAATCGGTTTGTAGGAACCGGCGGGTGTCCGGCCAGACTCGGGTAGAGTCCGGCTAGACTCGGGTAGTCGGGCACGGGTCGAATCCGGCCAGACTCGGGTAGAGTCCGGCTAGACTCGGGTAGTCGGGCACGGGTTGAGTCCGGCCAGACTCGGGTAGTCGGGCACGGGTAGAGTCCGGCTAGACTCGGGTCGAGTCCGGCCAGACCCGGGTAGTCGGGCACGGGTCGAGTCCGGCCAGACCCGGGTAGTCGGGTACGGGTCGAGTCCGGCCAGACTCGGGTAGTCGGGTACGGTTATATGATCATGCGCTAGTTTCCCTTTTAGATCTGGCCGTCCGTCACAATACTGAATATATCAACCAGTTTCTAAATGCAATACAACGGCATGATTTGGCATCCATATTCAGTGCTGGAATTAAGATGCATAATGCCATTTTACTGCATTCCCTAATCTCATAATCATCTTGTGTAAGTGTCAGGTACTCGGGTCCGGGTCGAGTTTGACCCTCGAGTACTCGGAGTCGAATATGTTGGACACTCGCAGAGGCCCAAGTGACATGCGTCATAGTAATTTCAAGCCACACTAGGTTCATTCTCCAGGTTAGATCTCGTCAACATGGTCCAAAAAAAAATCTAATTACTCTTCAGCAACAAAGCTAGTCCGAGTAGGCTTACTCTGTTGTTTGAGAGCTAGATAAGATATATATCTAAGCTACAATTAAACACACAAATTATAAAAAAAAAATTAAATGTACAGTGAAACCCCTCAACACCAGACCCCCTCTAAACCGGAATCCCCTCAAAACCGGACGTTTTCCGCGGTCCCGTGATATACACATGTTTTAACACTATATTTTACCCCTCTAAACCGGAAATTCCTCTAAACTGAACACCGGACAAACAATTCGGTCCCATTGTGTCAACTTAGTGTAAATCCTACCCCTGAATACCGGACGATCAAACCGATACCAAGCAATATGGCGCCCACCTGTCTGTGAACACCGATGGCTAGTGCAATATGCGCATGCTCGAGATCGCTGTTATCAGTGTAATCACCGCTGCATACAGTACAGGTACCGCTCAGCAGGCAAGATTAGCAACTTGACAATAAACAATTAAAAGGACTGATCGCAAGCTGTGGTATGGAGTTAACTACTGTAAACACATTGATTGTGTTGTAATTATGGTTAGCATTAGCGGAGTTCGGGTTTGGGTTAGATGTCTTTATTAAGTTACGAATGTGTTTTAAGGTCTTAAATGTGATCCTGCACAAACATATCTCATGATTTTGCTTCAAAGATTGACACAAATAACAGGGAATTTAATTTGCTGCCTTCCTATTGTGTGAATGTGTTGGGTTTTGTTTTAAACGTTTGTTTAGCGAAATAAAGAGTAAGCAAAAGTATATGTTGGCTTTGCGTAGTCGAATAGATGTTAGTAGTGTTTCATTTTCATGTCGATTTTCAACATGACGGAACGTCCAGCTAAACATCGCCGTGTTGAACTCTCGCTCGATGATAAATTGTTCAACATATTCTTGTTGTTCTTGTTTTAAAACACTTTAACACTTTCTCTATTTTATGGAGAACGGAAGGTATTTCCGTCCAGGCAGACCCCTGAAAACCGGAATTAATTGATACTACTTTCTTCAATCTCATAACTGCACATTTTGTTAACCTAAAGGAAAATCTGGGCTTGCTTGGATATACGAAAACTTCAGAAGAACCAGAAAACCAATCTTAATCTACAATACAAGTAAATAATACATGCTTCTTTCTCTCTTTTTTAGTTTCTGTTTATCTTTCCTCTTCCCCCTCCCCCCCCCCCCCATTCATTTCATCTGTCCATTCTCTCTCCCCTGTCCCCCTCAGATCAAAACCATTATTGTATTCATATTTATGTATTGTTTTTAAACAATTTCAAATGTATATAATTAGAAGTTGTTTCAGTAGTTTATAAAAACATTGTAAAACCATCAACATTTTAAACATCGCAATTTAAAATGATCTGTTTAGTTATCTGTTTAACAATAATGGAAAAAAATAAATTAATATAATTATTTAATGTATTAATGTAATTGATTAATAAATTTTAACCAGAAGTTGTTTCAGTAGTGTATAAAAACATTGTAAAACCATCAACATTTTAAACATCGCAATTTAAAATGATTTATTTAGTTATCTATTTAACAATAATGGAAAAAAAGTATATTTTAATATAATTATTTAATAAATTAATGCAATTGATTAATAAATTTTAATTTAATATATTCTCTATATTGAAATTAACTCTCATAATATGCGATGTATGAATGTACATATATGTATGTGTATGTGTATGACTATATACATGTATTTTTGTAAGGCAATGATTCAAGGCTCCCCAACCTTGACACTGTCAACTGATCTGGGGGCAATAAACTCATTAAAAACAAAACAACAAAAAACAAAACAAAAAACACACACACAAAATTAAGATGTTGGATTTCCTAAAAACAAATCGCAGAAATAAGTCTGGGCGATATGGAATCAAGATTTGATATTCCAAATGCATGTGACATTTAATTGACAGTGCTATACAGTGTGCCTTTTAGAAAACAATTAATAAACAAGCTACGAACATAAAACACAGTCGATTTGGACTTTAGACCGACCTTTATAAGTAAGCCTGTCGGGGTAAGTTCAGTCAGCGGTGTGTCGCTAATCGCTTGCAAACATTTTTGACTGGTTCCTGAAGTGGTCATTCGATTTAATGTGTAGCGTACTAACCAGTCTTACTAGCGTTCGCGACAAACAGTTGGCGGAACGTACTCTTGGAACATGTAGCCTTGACATCGATAGTTTTCATCAACAGATCAACCAGAATGCCAGTAAAGATGTATATTTGATATTATGTTTTGCGAAAAACAATAAATAAGTTTTGTAACATAAAAATTACTACTTCTATCTTTACAACATTAAAAACTAAGAAATTACACAACATAAAACAGGTAGGTCAAATTGTATTTATTTGGTCGTAGCTGGTCAAAACTGATGAGTGGTAAAGCTGAAACTATGGGGTAGGGTATGGGGCATTAGCCCATAGACATAGCTAGGGGCTGTTCAACAATTTCGTAACAGAGAATTGGACATTTCTATAATCTCAGGAGGTGCAAGGGGCATTTGCCCCCCCCCCCCCCCCCCCCCCCCCCCCCCCCCCCCCCCCCCCCCCAAATTAAAGAAAAAAAATTCCGATAAAAATTATAGAAACTTAAAGAAAATTCTCTTCTTAACCATTTAAGGAGTTTTAGACTATTAACTACTCAGTTGCCCCCAAACAAAAATTCCTAGCTACAGCCCTGTAATTTATCTCGTTTTTATAACGCTAAGTCTAAAATTACATACAATTCCCATTCGTCACAACAATGACATACTTTGACCAATTTTGAAAACATTAAGTAATTCCTGACAAACACCCAGGCCCCTCTCCTATAATATACGCTTCACAACGCTCTCATGATATTTCTCCCCTGGAGCGTTACGTAATTGTTGAACGACCCCTTACATACTTACAACTATAGAACAGAACAGAATAGATTAGAACCTAAATTTTAGTACACCTTAGGTCATTACACAACGGTATACGGGAAACATAATAAGAATACTTTACAGTGACGAGATGGGCTTTACATGAGACACTGGCGTAGGAAACGTGGGGTGGGGGACAAGGGGGCATGTGCCCCGCCCCCACTTTGTAGCAGCAGCGATGATTTTTATATATTTATACATACATACATACATACATACATACATACATACATCTATCTATCTATCTATCTATCTATCTATCTATCTATCTATCTATCTATCTATCTATCTATCTATCTATCTATCTATCTATCTATATATGTATTGATGTATGAATATCTATATATTGTATGTATGTCGAGGTTGACTGTTACATACATAGATATTAACGCACTGCCACAGGGGATAATTAAATCCTTTCTGGCCTCACAAATTGTTCCATGCCGTTGCTGGGACTCGAACCTGTGGCACCGAATCGCCCGCAAATTGCGAGACTAACCACGATGCGCTCTGAGCTATCGAGGCATCCATAAAAGGATGCTCTTTAACTCAATGCATTGGGCCTACAATCTACGCGGTCGATCCCGCTTACGTGCACGAAACAGTGGGCAGACCTGGCACTGGCTAGTATGTATTAATGTATGAATATCTATATATTGTATGTATGTCGAGGTTGACTGTTACATACATAGATATTAACGCACTGGCAAGGGGATAATTAAATCTTCTCTGGCCTCACAAATGTATGTATGTACGTACGTACGTCCGTCCGTCTGTCTGTGTGTATGCCCCCCCCCCCCCCCCCCCCCGCGCTTTTTGGCACCTTCCTACGCCCGTGGGAGATAATAAGATACTGTTTACCGGCCTCGGTGGCGCAATGGTTAAGCCATCGGACTACAGCCCGGTACCGCCTCTAACCCAGAGCGAGCTTTTTAGGCCACTACACCCTCTTCTCTGTTACTAACCACTAACCAACTAACAACTAACCCATTGTCCTGGACAGACAGCCCAGATAGCTGAAGCACGAAAATAAGTTGAAATAAATGACATAAGATACTGTAGACTAATATACTGATAAGTATGCTGTACTGAGCAACAGAAGAGAGACACGCGAATATGGTATACACATATTGATGTGAGCAACTACTCATTGCTTGTAAAAGTAATTCTTATCAAAGTGAAATTGTATTTATATTTTTGCCCATTTCAGGAGTTGTTCAACCATTACGATGATACGTCCCCTATCTACCGTCCGCCGTCTGTTCGCCAGGCTTTCTTTCGTAACAGACATCAAGCACAGGTGATGTGCATTGAGAAATTTATATTATAGCAATGCTTGTTTTACGACGTTCCAACGGACTTGAATCTTCAGATGTTTCAGCTCGGGTCCGTAGGAACGATATATACGTACATGGAGGGGTGGAGTGGGTGTTAGTATTTTTATGGGGGTGGGTGACACAGAACGGTTTTTGTTGTTGTTTATATATGTACCGTTACCAACACCAGCAGACGCCATCGGCTCCTACGAGCCTGACAATGATAATTATACGACATTGTACTTAATCTACAGAAGAAAGAAGGTTAAAGTATAGGGTTTTTTTAACGACACCACTAGAGCACGTTGGTTTATTAATCAGCAGCTACTGGATGTCAAATATTTGGTTATTCTTTTATAGAGATATAAAGAGAAAACTAGCTACATTTTTCTATTAGTTGTAAATCATCTTTTATATGCACCATCAGACAGATAGGATAGCACATACCACGGCCTTTGATATACAGAACACAACGAAAGAAACCTGTAACGACAACATTTGCTCTTACTGGCAAAACACGTGTCCACAGATAAGACAGCGCATACCACGATCTTAGATACCAATTCATCGGACCGAAGGTTGGGGGTGTGGGATTTAGATCAGTCGGTAGTGCACTCGCCTGAGTAGCCCGAGTACTCTGACTGTAAGAGAGCTAGACGGACATTTGGACATAAACACGCTCTCATTACAGTCAGAGACCAACCTATGTCTTTTTTTGGCAATTCCTGACTACCAGACGCTAGGCAACGAGTCCCGCTCTAATACCACAACAATCCTATGTTTGACGTCAAATACCTTTACATCAATCATTTTCGAGTTAAGTGATATAAAAAAATCCACATATTAATCACTAATACACTTACTACAGAAAGAAACCCGACAGCACCCACATTCAGCTACGCTTCGTGACACTCCGTCGCAACAATTGCAAAGCTCGGCGATCTATTTCGAGACGTAGACCACGTGATCGCGCACTGGGCGATTCCGCCTTGTGCAGCAGTTACAGGGGCCGTCTCATATCAAGCGGTTATTATTTTCATAAACAAATCGTCAGTCAAAAAAGAACTTGTAAATCAGCGACAAATATCATTGTCGTACTGTTAACTGCCAATGCGTATCGATGGGTAATCTCATTAATTGTGGCTACATTCTACGCTGAAAAAAGTTCTAAACCTTTTTTTAAAACTCCCACACACCCTCTCGTTCTGAGTACAGTTTGTGGCCCTGATCAGAAATCGTGGTAGCGTACTTGAACATCAAACTGATATAAGCAGGTTAATTCCCGACATCGGACCTGGCAGTCATTTGTGGCCATACATGCATACGGCGAAACTCATCGCCATCGGTCCCTAGGCGTCAGCTTGTCTACTATGACGGAACTCCTGTCTACAACTGATCATTGAGTATTGTGTTACAGAATCGGTCTTTGTTCAGTTGTTGAAAACAATTGGGCTGTGTTCTACGTAGGTTAATTCATTGTCAATAATTATTAACTACCATACATATATGTGATTTTACATTTGCTTGGATAAAACGATCGTTCATATGAAATTAGTTATTAAGCAAACAGAATACTTACAACCAACCCAAAACAAAATTTGAACTATTTTTATTACTTAATTTACTAGTATCCTACCGCCTTTTTCTTCTTTCTTTTTCTTTTTGCTTTTTAATGAGATATTACACCACAGTTTCACATTTGAGTCATTTCCGCATATTTCTTAGGGAGTGGGTTTCAGCTCAGTAATGAGAGCGTGTTTATGTCCAAATGTCCGTCTAGCTCTCTTACAGTCAGAGTACTCGGGCTATCGCCTGAGGTGCTTGGGGTCGTAGAATGGAACCTTCTCGGCGGACCCACTTGATGTTTTCATCTCAACCAGTCCACACGACTGCCTGGTATATAAAAAGGTGTGGTATATGCCGTCCTGTTTATGGGAAAGTGCATATAAAAGATGATAAGATCCCTGGCTGCTAATAGAAATGCAGTGGGTTTTATCTGAAGACTGCATGTCAGAAATGATTGAAAACATTTTATTTTTATTTTTATGTATATATACACAAAAGGACTGGGCACAAGATATCCGCCAATACAAAAGTAACAACAAATAAATAAAATGCTTCCGCACCACGAAAAAAAAAATTCTTAGTGAAATCGTTGTGTCTGTTTAATGTGTTTGTAAACATGTTCAAATATGTGTTTGTTGATATCATCATTAAACGTGTCTCGGCCGTTGTGACGGAGATAGCCGTCTGCACATTAACTTTTGATCGGGGTCTGAAACAACTGGAGTAGCTCTTTAATGATCGAAAGCCATCGCATGGAGTACTTAACCCAAGAAGGTTCCCCTTATTAGTTAGATGGTATCTGTATTGTTGGTAGTTTTAGAGAAATGGTGTCGCTATTATTTCGCCACTCGTCCATAAATGACAGAACTGCCAAAGATAAGGGACCCAGCTGCGAAAACCAAAAGAGGGGATATAAGCTGGGAGTTCTTTCTGTATAGTTGACTTGGGTGGCAACTACGTACAGGCAGGAGGTTGAAACGCTGTCAGCTTGGGGGACTATATTAGTCCAGTTGACATAGGTAACGATGTTTCACTGCTCTGTGGTAACTGAAAGGTATTTTGTTGTGGCATTCAAGTATTATAATTACATGTACGTGTATTCTTGGTTTGCTTAGTGTGGGAAGGACAGCTGGTAATTTAAGTCAGAACGACTTAAGTAAACTGCAGGCTTCTCTTACCCACAAGTTACGGATAGTTATAATCCTAGTATCATGACCTGGTAAATTGTAGGACCTCTGAATAGTGGATGTAGGGAAGACTGAAGATAATAATTAATTATTCTAAGGTTGGGTTATGTTTTAACGGTGAGGGGTAACTATATCCCTAATTGCCAAGTGATTAAGTTTACGAGCGGTGCTCAGCCTAGAGGTGGTTAGCCCGAGTACTCTGACTGTAAGAGAGCTAGACGGACATTTGGACATAAACACGCTCTCATTACAGTCAGAGACCAACCTATGTCTTTTTTTTGGCAATTCCTGACTACCAAACGGTAGGCAACGAGTCCCGCTCTAATACCACAACAATCCTATGTTTGACGTCAAATACCTTTACATCAATCATTTTCGAGTTAAGTGATACAAAAAAATCCACATATTAATCACTAATACACTTACTACAGAAAGAAACCCGACAGCCCACATTCAGCTACGCTTCGTGACACTCCGTCGCAACAATTGCAAAGCTCGGCGATCTATTTCGAGACGTAGACCACGTGATCGCGCACTGGGCGATTCCGCCTTGTGCAGCAGTTACAGGGGGCCGTCTCATATCAAGCGAAGTTACAACATGGAAGAGTTGGCTAATGCCGTTTTGGATGAATTTGGATTTCATTACGTCATTAAACCAAAACAATTACACATTACTGACTCCATTTTGAATTTGAAGGATACATTTGGGGTGTTATCGACATGATACGGCAAAAGTATGTGCTACGTACTGCCTCCTCTTATGAGATGACCCCTGTAACTGCTGCACAAGGCGGAATCGCCCAGTCTCGAAATAGATCGCCGAGCTTTGCAATTGTTGCGACGGAGTGTCACGAAGCGTAGCTGAATGTGGGTGCTGTCGGGTTTCTTTCTGTAGTAAGTGTATTAGTGATTAATATGTGGATTTTTTTGTATCACTTAACTCGAAAATGATTGATGTAAAGGTATTTGACGTCAAACATAGGATTGTTGTGGTATTAGAGCGGGACTCGTTGCCTACCGTTTGGTAGTCAGGAATTGCCAAAAAAAGACATAGGTTGGTCTCTGACTGTAATGAGAGCGTGTTTATGTCCAAATGTCCGTCTAGCTCTCTTACAGTCAGAGTACTCGGGCTAAGAGGTGGTGTGACACCGGTTGTAATTGCCATGTAAGTGCTGTAACACTTACCTGGTATTCTATAATACATATTTGAAACTAAACTTGTGTTGTCTTTTTGGTGAATTTAATGCTGATTAATAGTAAATGTATGTATACGATCTTGTTCCCTGAATACCCCTAGAGCCAAGCCACTCGGGTAGAAAACTACCCGATACAGGGAGATCTATATGTATAGGTTGGAATATTTGGAGAAATACTGTTACACCCATTGTGGGTTTCTGATTCTGTTGCCGGGGGACTGAGTGGTGGGAGCAGTTGCCGGTAACGGCGTTAGAAGCTCTACGACAACCGTTTAATATCAATTGTAGATTAATTGGTTCAAAACTGTGTGGAGATGTTAAAATAATTTGTCTTTGCTGGTTATAAAATTGTCATTCAAAGAAATAATGATCAGTGCTTTCAAAGTAATATCCACAATTACACGAGGGATACATAGTAAGACCACAACGATATAGATCTGCATTTAAGTAAGTTACATGCGTGTCTTAATCTGGTATTAGAGCAGGTCACACATTATGTCACTACTTTTTTTTAACCACACTTTCTATGTCCGTTCGGACTAAATCTGGTACGTAAAACATTTTATTTTCGATTTCCGCATGCAGTTCCGGTGCTATTGCTTTTTATACGCCCGTCTATGATGGGTATTATGGTATGGCGTTGTTCGTTCGTCCGTCCGTTAACTTTTTTTTGTCCGGACCATATCTTACATACAGATGCATACAGGATCATCAAACTTGACATGTAGGAACAACATGGGATGGCGGTGTGTCGCGTACTATTACTAGGTCGCTGTGACCTACTGTTCACGGTCTACTGCACAAAACAGTAAATCCTTGTCCGGACCATATCTTGAATACAGATGCATACAGGACCACCAAACCTCACATGTAGGAACAACTTGGGATGGCGGTATATAGCGTTCTATTACTAGGTCAATGTGACCTACTTTTCACGGTCTACTGCACATAGCAGTAAACCCTTGTCCGGACCATATCTTATATACAGATGCATACAGGACCATCAAACATCACATGTAGGAACAACTTTGGATGGTGGTGTGTCACATACAATTACTAGGTCTCTGTGATACAAGTAAATCAAAATAATCTGTCTATATTCTGAACATCATATGGTTTTCCGTAAAATTTCTGGCGGGCGTATCATGTACCTCGCCGTACTCTTGATTTTAAAATATGAAATTCATCTGGGTCTTGTCTGGCGAGTATGATACCCGTCGAAAATGAAACGCAATAATAATAATAATAATAATAATAATAATAATATAAACATATGCGACAAAACATACAGTGTCTGTGATGGCGTGAACTACAGATCCAACAGCAAACGACATTGAAAATGTTCTATATTTTGAGAGCGCCAGACTCACCAGACCCATCATCAACAGAGAGGCCACGATGGACGACTACCATGACGTCATGGCCATAGCAGATGTCTATAATGGGAGGGACCATCTCCCTTCAATGTATGAAGAATTGCTGGCATCTGAGAAGAGCTACGTCAGTGTCATCGACGGTGAAATTGTAAGCAAAATTTTGAATGTCATCATCTGTAGGCGTCGAATATGCCAGTAACGGAAGGGCTAAGTAGTTATTTTAATAATCCGCCTTTCAACTGGGATAGGGAACATCTTCAGTTACGAGAACTAGTATGACAACCCTGAAAATGGCCAAGGAAAAAACATATGCCGTGAAAAATAATTTCCATGGCATTTTCCACGGCAGTTTTGCGGTTAATATATAATGAGAGAGGAGTTTAGTCAATAAAATAAACAGTTATGCCGAAGAAAAATTTACAGAAAATTTAAAAGTCCACAGCAAAATAAATACCGCTGAAAATTGAAAACACTGCGGTAATCTTCACAACCGATGCAATCGTAATGTTGTCTTGTCGCAATCGGCTATCCTCGTACGAGACACTCGTATCGTGTGGCGGTGCCTTTATCGATAGGCCTACACGTATGCAAGCACAGGCCAGTAGCCAAGGGGGGTGCAACGGGTGCGAACGCACCCCCCTACGAGAATTGGAGTTCCGCCCAAAAACGTATAGGCCTAATGTTTTTTATTTCCTATTATAATTATTTTAACGTTTACCCAAACAGATGGCTGTATTAAATGCTAGTTTATTAGAAACCATTATTGGAAGCCCGCCCTCTTATATTATTTGGCTCGTCTCTGTAGATGATGATGATGATGATAACTAGTTTAACGTGCCCATATACCACTAGGGTTTCGAACACGCCCATCCCGAGTCCGACCTCCGATAAGATCGGTGGCCTGACTCGGGATGTGGGGGGTTAGTGTTGAAAATGGGCAGAATTTTGAAAATAGCAATTAGTAAAAAGGTTAATAGAATAATAAAAAAAAAAAAAATAACAATAAAAAAAAATTACAAGCCAAAAATAAAAAGAATTGACTGCTCGGCCGAATATTTATATAATTTGGAGCATTTTAGAAGGACAGTCCAAAAATAAATAAGAGAAAGAAGAGAGGATCGGACTATTTAATAATATTTAAAAGAAAAGTAATTTCGACATAAAATTTTGACCGAAGATCTAAATGTTTAAAGTCCAATCTATATGTCCACGTGAGTGGCCTCGTTAAGGCCGTTAGGGTGTGGAGGTTGGCCTACGGCGAACTGATGAGCGGAGAACCGGCAAAGGCGGGGATGAAGTGCTTCCATCTCTGGTCGGCGAGGATGGTTATAACACTCCGGTAGTCGTTGCCGAAAAGGGCCTTGACGATCCTGTGGATGGTGTGGCTATCCATCTCTCTAACTAGGACCGCTTGTTTCGCGTGTGCACATTGCACGTGCTTTCGTGTGCTCGACTTGGGGGTCCTTCATTTCGTTGTTTTTGTCAGCGAAATGAAGTTTTCTTCTGGGATGTATGCGGCCATTGGAACTGATTGAACGCTGGAACGCTTCTCGTTTCGACAGCCTGCACCACCAGGTTGGATTCTTTTTAGCGAGATTCCTTGCCTCCACGTCATTTCTCCGTCTGACTGTCGACTTGGTTTTTTCGTGACTCGTATGACGGCCATTCTGCAGAACGCCACGGTTGTTCGCGTTTAGTCTCTACATGTCCGAGCCTGTCCTAGCAGCACTGGAAGATTGACTGCTCCACTCTAAGAAGAAATAGGAAGCGGGGTCGGCCCCTACTACTCTCTTTCTAGACTTTACCTTGCTTTATAGTGATACCACTTCGTATCCTCCGGAGTCGGGCCCGTCCGCACCACTATACCAAACCATGACGACTGGACTATACCCTAGTCTGATACTCTCTCTCGTTCAGACGGATCCGGCTTCTCAAGATCTGTATTTCAGCACAGCATTACACCTTCAACGTCTATCGGCTGTCAATCTAGGGGTTTTCTTGACGGGATGCAACCCATCTCGTCCCTTTAAGCTGTGCACACAAACGGCCTTAACGAGGCCATTCGCGTGGACATATCGATCGGACTTTAAACTTTTAGATCTGCGTTCAAAATTTTATGTCGAAATTACTTCTTTCTTTTTTTTAAATATTATTAAATAGTCCGATCCTCTCTTCTTTCTCTTATTTAATTTTGGACTGTCCTTCTAAAATGCTCCAAATTATATAAATATTCGGCCGAGCAGTCAATTCTTTTTATTTTTGGCTTATAACCTTTTAATTTTTTTTATTTATTGTATTAACTTTTTTACTAATTGCTATTTTCAAAAATTCTGCCCATTTTCAACCCCCCGCCCCCCCCCCCCCCCCCCCCCCTCCATCCAGAGTCGGGCCACCGATCTTATCGGAGGTCGGACTCGGGATGGGCGTGTTCGAAACCCTAGTGGTATATGGGCACGTTAAACTAGTTATCATCATCATTAAAGGCATGTTTTCACAGACCACTGACCTATTTATTGGTCTAACAAAGTATTACCTGAACAAAAATAATTTGATTTGTCCCTAAATGTACTTTATTCAACCATCTTCATAACCATCATACTCCATTTATTAATGACATTTTGTAAAAATAATTGAATTATGTCAATGGTCCATAATTCAAAACCTAAAATTGCCAAGAGGGATGACATGGATTTCACTCCATCATGGTTCAGTTACGGTTATGCGATAGCTAGATTTGGTTTCCAACAATTAATGTAATTTTTATTTATTATCCATTTTTAGAGAAATAAGGTCCTTAAATCTGTGACAGTATGCCTTTAAACGCATAACTACCTTATGCACTTTACGCGATCGTTGCTCTAACATCGCATAGTAGGACGGGGCCCACATATATAATCATCGATGGCACTGTAACTTGTCGAGCGCGTGCGTCCGTGTGCATGTATTTTCGTGTACGTGTGTATGTGGTGTTGGTTGGTTGCTTGGTTGTGTGTGTGTGTGTTGTTGGTTGTGTGTGTGGTGGTGTTGTGCGTTTGTTTGTTTGTTGTTTGTTTTTTTACATTCTTCTTATTCGTTTTTAATTTGTATATGTCCAGAAGAGTGTCAGGCCAAATGTAGTAAATGAATGTGCCTATATATAATAATATCAAATAAATGTTCAAGTATGCTTTTTGTGGATACAACGTCTACATTGGGATAACAAGAAAGAGCTGAGATGAATACTAATGATAATAATAATCGATAGGAGGCTGAAGCAAATTACAATAAAACATAATGAATTGTTGTTGTTGTGATTATTACCACAGGTAGCATATGCAACTTCCGGCACAGTAGACAGTGGTCAGACACTGGTCATCCGTGCAGGTCGAATTAAGGCGAAGTACAGAGGTCAGGGTCTGCACGGCACTTTCATGAAGTACATCCGTAAACAGTTCGCTGCTAGTCGAGTTAAGTACGAGGCATTCTCCACACACATATTAACCGTTGACGTGAAGAAAAACAGAGCCACAGAAACGTGTGTCAAGGCAAGCAGTTATGCAAACAGGATTATTTGATAATTGATGTGTGTGTCTGTGTGCGCGCGCGCGTGCATCGGGGGGGGGGGGGGGGGGGGCTCTTGAATGACAAAATCGGCGCCAAACTAAGGGTGTGGAGGAGAGGAATATATACGATGTAGCCTACCTATTCCTACCAGGGGCCCGTTCCACGAAGCGATCTTAGCCATAACTTCGTGGAAAGGGGCCTAAGGGTTTGAAGTGGCGCCAGAATTCTGTGATAAAGAGGAAAAACGCATGACCTTAGACATTAAGATCACTGGCTTCATATCCACCTTAAGACACTTTTCAACAATACAATTTTAGGCTATTCTGGTCCGCGAAGCGCATATTCAACTTCATTCCTGGTTCAGACCAAGCTGTATTAAGACAAGAATCTCATGCCCCCCCCCCCCCCCCCCCGCCTACATTCTCACTTCTCTCCTGAACACCACACATACACATACCCAGTCTACGTCCTCACTTCTTAAAACTGTCTTTGCCTTGGCTCTTTTGCCCTATGCTATAGGCTAGCCCGAGTACTCTGACTGTAAGAGAGCTAGACGGACATTTGGACATAAACACGCTCTCATTACAGTCAGAGACCAACCTATGTCTTTTTTTGGCAATTCCTGACTACCAGACGCTAGGCAACGAGTCCCGCTCTAATACCACAACAATCCTATGTTTGACGTCAAATACCTTTACATCAATCATTTTCGAGTTAAGTGATATAAAAAAATCCACATATTAATCACTAATACACTTACTACAGAAAGAAACCCGACAGCACCCACATTCAGCTACGCTTCGTGACACTCCGTCGCAACAATTGCAAAGCTCGGCGATCTATTTCGAGACGTAGACCACGTGATCGCGCACTGGGCGATTCCGCCTTGTGCAGCAGTTACAGGGGCCGTCTCATATCAAGCGGTTATTATTTTCATAAACAAATCGTCAGTCAAAAAAGAACTTGTAAATCAGCGACAAATATCATTGTCGTACTGTTAACTGCCAATGCGTATCGATGGGTAATCTCATTAATTGTGGCTACATTCTACGCTGAAAAAAGTTCTAAACCTTTTTTTAAAACTCCCACACACCCTCTCGTTCTGAGTACAGTTTGTGGCCCTGATCAGAAATCGTGGTAGCGTACTTGAACATCAAACTGATATAAGCAGGTTAATTCCCGACATCGGACCTGGCAGTCATTTGTGGCCATACATGCATACGGCGAAACTCATCGCCATCGGTCCCTAGGCGTCAGCTTGTCTACTATGACGGAACTCCTGTCTACAACTGATCATTGAGTATTGTGTTACAGAATCGGTCTTTGTTCAGTTGTTGAAAACAATTGGGCTGTGTTCTACGTAGGTTAATTCATTGTCAATAATTATTAACTACCATACATATATGTGATTTACATTTGCTTGGATAAAACGATCGTTCATATGAAATTAGTTATTAAGCAAACAGAATACTTACAACCAACCCAAAACAAAATTTGAACTATTTTTATTACTTAATTTACTAGTATCCTACCGCCTTTTTCTTCTTTCTTTTTCTTTTTGCTTTTTAATGAGATATTACACCACAGTTTCACATTTGAGTCATTTCCGCATATTTCTTAGGGAGTGGGTTTCAGCTCAGTAATGAGAGCGTGTTTATGTCCAAATGTCCGTCTAGCTCTCTTACAGTCAGAGTACTCGGGCTATCGCCTGAGGTGCTTGGGTCGTAGAATGGAACCTTCTCGGCGGACCCACTTGATGTTTTCATCTCAACCAGTCCACACGACTGCCTGGTATATAAAAAGGTGTGGTATATGCCGTCCTGTTTATGGGAAAGTGCATATAAAAGATGATAAGATCCCTGGCTGCTAATAGAAATGCAGTGGGTTTTATCTGAAGACTGCATGTCAGAAATGATTGAAAACATTTTATTTTTATTTTTATGTATATATACACAAAAGGACTGGGCACAAGATATCCGCCAATACAAAAGTAACAACAAATAAATAAAATGCTTCCGCACCACGAAAAAAAAAATTCTTAGTGAAATCGTTGTGTCTGTTTAATGTGTTTGTAAACATGTTCAAATATGTGTTTGTTGATATCATCATTAAACGTGTCTCGGCCGTTGTGACGGAGATAGCCGTCTGCACATTAACTTTTGATCGGGGTCTGAAACAACTGGAGTAGCTCTTTAATGATCGAAAGCCATCGCATGGAGTACTTAACCCAAGAAGGTTCCCCTTATTAGTTAGATGGTATCTGTATTGTTGGTAGTTTTAGAGAATTGGTGTCGCTATTATTTCGCCACTCGTCCATAAATGACAGAACTGCCAAAGATAAGGGACCCAGCTGCGAAAACCAAAAGAGGGGATATAAGCTGGGAGTTCTTTCTGTATAGTTGACTTGGGTGGCAACTACGTACAGGCAGGAGGTTGAAACGCTGTCAGCTTGGGGGACTATATTAGTCCAGTTGACATAGGTAACGTTGTTTCACTGCTCTGTGGTAACTGAAAGGTATTTTGTTGTGGCATTCAAGTATTATAATTACATGTACGTGTATTCTTGGTTTGCTTAGTGTGGGAAGGACAGCTGGTAATTTAAGTCAGAACGACTTAAGTAAACTGCAGGCTTCTCTTACCCACAAGTTACGGATAGTTATAATCCTAGTATCATGACCTGGTAAATTGTAGGACCTCTGAATAGTGGATGTAGGGAAGACTGAAGATAATAATTAATTATTCTAAGGTTGGGTTATGTTTTAACGGTGAGGGGTAACTATATCCCTAATTGCCAAGTGATTAAGTTTACGAGCGGTGCTCAGCCTAGAGGTGGTTAGCCCGAGTACTCTGACTGTAAGAGAGCTAGACGGACATTTGGACATAAACACGCTCTCGTTACAGTCAGAGACCAACCTATGTCTTTTTTTGGCAATTCCTGACTACCAAACGGTAGGCAACGAGTCCCGCTCTAATACCACAACAATCCTATGTTTGACGTCAAATACCTTTACATCAATCATTTTCGAGTTAAGTGATACAAAAAAATCCACATATTAATCACTAATACACTTACTACAGAAAGAAACCCGACAGCACCCACATTCAGCTACGCTTCGTGACACTCCGTCGCAACAATTGCAAAGCTCGGCGATCTATTTCGAGACGTAGACCACGTGATCGCGCACTGGGCGATTCCGCCTTGTGCAGCAGTTACAGGGGCCGTCTCATATCAAGCGAAGTTACAACATGGAAGAGTTGGCTAATGCCGTTTTGGATGTTGGATTTCATTACGTCATTAAACCAAAACAATTACACATTACTGACTCCATTTTGAATTTGAAGGATACATTTGGGGTGTTATCGACAGGATACGGCAAAAGTATGTGCTACGTACTGCCTCCTCTTATGAGATGACCCCTGTAACTGCTGCACAAGGCGGAATCGCCCAGTCTCGAAATAGATCGCCGAGCTTTGCAATTGTTGCGACGGAGTGTCACGAAGCGTAGCTGAATGTGGGTGCTGTCGGGTTTCTTTCTGTAGTAAGTGTATTAGTGATTAATATGTGGATTTTTTTTGTATCACTTAACTCGAAAATGATTGATGTAAAGGTATTTGACGTCAAACATAGGATTGTTGTGGTATTAGAGCGGGACTCGTTGCCTAGCGTCTGGTAGTCAGGAATTGCCAAAAAAAGACATAGGTTGGTCTCTGACTGTAATGAGAGCGTGTTTATGTCCAAATGTCCGTCTAGCTCTCTTACAGTCAGAGTACTCGGGCTAGCTATAGGCCTACCCGGCCCAACCAGGAACGTCTCATCATGCCATGTCCCCCACCTGACCTGTCCTGTCTCGTCACTTTCCACACCATACACGTGTAGGCCTATTATAGTCCGAATCGGACGTAGAAAATGGGTCGATCATTCTACGTCCGAACATTTTCAAATAGGCCTACGCTATTTTCAGCACGTTTTCAAAACTTGTGGCACCATATTCTAGAATCAATACCCGATTCACCGGCCTCGGTGGCGTCGTGGCAGGCCATCGGTCTACAGGCTGGTAGGTACTGGGTTCGGATCCCAGTCGAGGCATGGAATTTTTAATCCAGATACCGACTCCAAACCCTGAGTGAGTGCCCCGCAAGGCTCAATGGGTAGGTGTAAACCACTTGCACCGACCAGTGATCCATAACTGGTTCAACAAAGGCCATGGTTTGTGCTATCCTGCCTGTGGGAAGCGCAAATAAAAGATCCCTTGCTGCCTGTCGTAAAAGAGTAGCCCATGTGGCGACAGCGGGTTTCCTCTAAAAAAAATCTGTGTGGTCCTTAACCATATGTCTGACGCCATATAACCGTAAATAAAATGTGCTGAGTGCGTCGTTAAATAAAACACTTCTTTCTTTCTTTCTTTCAATACCCGATTCATTGTTATTTTTCGTTCCAGTGGAAGGCAGTAGTAGGCTATGTACTATCATGTCTGTGGGATAGTGTATATAAAGAATATGTCTAGAGCTGGACTGTATTGGAATTTGGAGTTCGGTATCGATATCGGTATTTTTTTTGGTGATTTACCTCGGTATCGTTACGGTATTCGGTATTGACACGATACCGATATCGAGCGCTATTTTCGGTTTAATCGGCTTTAAATGCATGCCTGTGTTATGGCTCGCCCGATAATTTCATCTAAATACAATTAAATTCCATACACAAGGCTCTTGTCTAATTTATACCAACCCATTTTGCGTTCGTCAGATAGGCCTTATTAGAAGTGGTTTCCGGGAAATATTTGTCAATACCGAAATTTCGGTATTTTGAAATTTGCTCGGTACGGTAAATCGGTATTGACATAATACCAATACCGAACGGTATATACGGTATACCGCCCAGCTCTAAATATCTCGACAACAATAGCTGCCTGACCAAATTCCGTGTGAGTGCGAGTGCGTGTGCGTGTGTGGATGTATGTTCAAAAATCTATTATGATTTTCATATTTTTATTATTATTATTATGATTTTCATTCATATATTATTATTTTATTTTCAGAATGTCCTCTGTTATAGATTTAAAATGAAGAATTTGAGATGCGTATCAAATACCACGAACACGGAGCCGAAACGTCTGCAAACGACCGATTTGGAAGAAGTATTTTCTTCAAAACCTACATGTGGACATATTTTTCCACATGGCAAAATGATAGTGAATTGGGTACCGTTTCGAACTTGGATCTCCAACATCGACCGTATAATAAAACCCAATACAATCACCCTGGCGACCAGTGACGCAGACAGGTCGCAAAATGGCGTCATCTACACGTGCCTGACCCACGGCAGTTCTTTCCGCTGCAAAATAGGTCTGGCGTATTCAGTAGACGTGTTTGGCGATGACGTCATAGAAATGCGCAAGCACATACTCGAGCATATGAAATGCATACAAGATCAGGTACAGGGGGAGAACGATGATGTATCGCTGTGCCTTTTTACTTCATCAAGTGTAAATCGTGCGGATATTGACGGAGTCCTCGCCGATACTAACCTGCCCAGACATAATGATAACAAAATGTACCAGAAGATGCGCGTGTTTGAAGGACCTTTCAAAGTTTAAACAGCACGGGTACAGTAATATTATGGTACAATACGGGTATGTTAGGCCGTAGCTCGCATGGAGCTAGAAAGAAAAATTCGGTAAACATTATAGAAACTTAAAGAAAAGGAGTTTTAGACAATTAACTACTCAGTTGCGCACCCCCCCCCCCCCCCCCCAAACAAAATCCTGGCTACGGCCCTGCTACGACATCTTCGGTTAAATAATCAATTTTACGTTTGTATTAAAAAAAAACAAGTCTTGTTATCAATGCTACCGAACAGTAATAAATTACATTAATTACACAGGTCCACTATTAAATTATCCTAGATTCGTGCCTGTTAGTGTTAAATTTGTTGATTTCCAACTATACAGTTGAAATAATAATAATAATAATAATAATAATAATAATAATAATACAGTGTGTATTGGTACGGTTCAAACCTACTGCACATCATTTTACAGTCCACAATCTCGAGCGCAAGGCTAAACAGTAGATATAGGATGTCAGCAAAAATGAATGCCAGTCCCACATCAATAAAGCGTCCAAACGCCAACTTATAAATGCGCAACGCGTCAAAAAGAAAAACGAATCGTAGGCTACTTGAAAACAACACTGTTACATGTCTTTATGTGGTAGCCAGATATATATCTACTACTGGTATTTTCAATCACGTTTCTGATTACTGACCAAGCACTCATGATTATTTTCGGGGCTTTTAGCTATAATCCACCGAATGATATCGTAAATGCATGGATGTTTATGCTGCTGAATAATTCTCCTGTTATTAACCTTTGTTCGTTAATATTTTGTTTTAGTATTGTTTTTCAATAAAACAAAATTTAGTCAATGCTGAAATATTATATTTTTGATATCACAACGGAGGTTTCTGTGCACATCGGAGCAGCAAGCAGCAAAAATTGCTTTTGTGAGATCCAAAAAAGTGACGGTTACGCGCTGCGCTAGGATGGGTAGGCTATTTAATGGGCAATTTATTTAAAGCGATTCTTTTTCTTTATTTTCTTTATTATTTTTTATTTTTTGTAGTCGAGGCGCTACGCTAGTGTAGATGGGCTTTACAGTTAATGAATGAGCCATTTCACAAATGTAGGCCTAAACAAAGAAAGAAAGATGTTTTATTTAACGTTATATTGCGTCAGACATATGGTTAAGGACCACACAGATACTGAGAGAGGAAACCCGCTGTCGCCACTTAATGGGTTATTCTTTTCGATTAGCAGCAAGGGATCTTTTATATGCACCATCCCACAGACGGGGTGGTACATACCACGCCGTTGATATACCAGTCGTGGTGCACTGGCTGGAACGAGAAATGGCCCAATGGGCCCACAGACGGGGATCGATCCCACACCGACCGCTGTACCACTGGGCTACGTCCCGCCCTTAGGTCTAAACAGGACTAACAATTATAAGTGGTTTTCAATGCGCACACCTTTTTTTGTTTTCAGGCGCGTCGTACGCACAAAAAGACCCATACAAAAAATATAATAATAAAAAAAATATATACGAGGCCCATGGGCACGTGAGTAAATGACCAAATTCATGATTGTGTTATTACCCCATGGGTCAAGGAAGCTTGCCACCACTGGTGACCAAATAGTTTGAAATGGACTATTAAGTACTATGAACACTATTCAATTTCAATTACAGCATTTCTGGAAGTAGAGATTTAAATAATATATACTAGTATTTAATTTTCCAATTTTTGCCCCACATCTCATTCCTCAGAGGGTGGAGGGGGGTATTAGAATGACTAAATTCATTTGTTTACACAACATGTACACAATGTTACACTACCTACAATGTCTCGCCTAAGTCATTGGTCTTGGCAAATCTAATTTTATGCCACAGAAAGATACATGCATGTACTTACACAACTAGAGACAGGACTTGTGGGCAAGCGGCTAAAACATCTCCTACAACACTGCAGCCTACACAACACACCCAGACGATTAATATGGCCCAACACAACAACACTCGCCACAAAACTGCATGCAACAATCGGTGAACTAATGAACACCGCACCGCCTCTTTTGTGGGAATGACTGGTATGATGATTTGACTAACGAAGAACGAGAAGAAGAACATAAAATGGCATTCATATATTTAATAAAATGATTCATATGTTTCTGCATACATGTACAACATCATTCAATCAATGCATATAAAATACATATACATATGTACGTAGCTTGCGTAGTACCAGTGACATTAATACCTGTACACAAATGTCCGATCATCGTCCGTTTCTAAAATATACAGCACAGAGTGACTATTTACAGTGTAATATTAATACATCTCTTCACAGATTCCTTCACTATTTCATTTAATTATTGCGGCGCCTCTGGCTCGTGAGGGAAACAAAGTTGAGGTGAGAATCAGTCCTTTGTGTAAAGTGAAATAAAAGCTACTATAGCCATGGTGTTACCATAGCAAACTGATTACTATGAAGAAACAGTTATGTACAAGAGATAAAACTAGTTATCAACGGATCCATAATGCTTTGGGTGGTTCAAGAACTGATCACTTATGGAGATGGGGGTGGGGGTGAGGGGGGAAGACACCAAAATTCTTTTATGCCTGGTAGAAATTGGTGCATTACACCCACCAGTCATAAAACAATTATTCTGCCATCTTCTGTCACCTATTTCCCTAAGCAAACATGATATGAAACAAATTTAATTTTATCGGGCAAATATATAAAACATTGCCACCTCACCCCCACCCCCAAACAATTCTGGGTGGAAGTTTGTAGATGATAAGTTTGGAAGCACTAAAAACAAAAATAAAATAAAAATGCAGAAATATAAATATACAGGTACACGACTGCATTAGTCTGCGTATTAGTGGAGTGATTTCCCAATGGGCTATGTCTCCACCACCCCCATCCCCACCACACACACCAATGTGATCAGTTGTGGAACAATTACAATGAGCATAAAATGCTGGGGGGAGGGGAGAGAGTAAGAAGAAAAAAGACATTACTGCAATACAAATGTGTGAACATTGATCAATCTGTTGTACAGATATTTAAGAAATACCAGTATCTGTCCTTGATTAGACAATGAAAATGCAATTTGTAAATACTGCCTTAGACATAGATTAATATGTCAATTCAGTTACAGAAACAAAAACATGTATAAACTGAACACAAATATTCCGATAAAGGTGCTAATTTGGTTATGGTTTAAGCCACCTTAATACTCTTAATACTATGCTATTCTGTAGCAACAATTAATGTCAGTATTTGTTTAACCAAACTCATTGTTGGAGGAAGCTAAATAACATGTCTGGTTTGGGATTGGGGTTTTTCAGGTTTTGTTGCATTCGAGGAGGATGGTTTTGTTTTTGAAATTAGATGAACATGTGTATCATATTACCAAAAATTAGATATAAAATAGAGCTTCAGAATAATTTGTTCAAAATGGCTAAAACATTTGGACACACATTTTTTGTTACAACTGGTGGACTGGGCTACACAAAACCATAATTACTAACAATGTAGAGAAAATGTACTTCTTCACCATAGAACATTAATAATGTTCCTGCTTTGAACACATTTAACTATTTGCTTGTTGCTTAAGTGTAGAGTCAGGAATTAAAGTTTGTTTTGTTTAATGACACCACTAGAGCACATTGAGTAATTAATCCTCGGGTATTGGATGTCAAATATTTAGCAAGTCTAATATGTAGTCTTGAGAGGAAACCAGCTACATTTTTATTTTCATTAGCAACATGGGATATTTCAATGCTCTTTCCCCCAAATAGGCCATTGATATACCAGTCATGGAGTGTCAAGAGAGGACCCCTTATTACTTGTCACTGTCAAAATTTAAAACATGGGTTGGTTTCGGTTATTTCATTATAAGTATACTGGGGAGACATTGATCGAAGTTTGAACTGAAATAAGGAGTTTCCATTTGGCAGTTCATATATATATACTAGTACATGTATATTGAAGATGTCTATTGGATCTGAACAATACAAGTATTTGATCTACTTGGCAGCAAGCAGAGTACATAATGTTCCTGTTTTGAAAACAACAATCAAGGCTCGTAATTCATGTTGTGAAGTGGGAAGCAATCACTGCATCTAAGATTTTAATCTGGAAGCAGAAGCTAGAAAGTGAGAAGCAGCTCTAGGAAAAGAGTCTCAAAATGTTTACCGATGTGCAGCTTCTTTAACAGCAATGTGGAAGACTTAAGACAAACATTAAGAAAAGATTATCATTTATGTTATCACTCCTAAAAATTAGGAATTCTTAATACATCTGAAATAAGTGTCCAAAGACACAAACACAGACCCCCAGAAAAGATGGAAAGTAAAAGCTGCTTGTGAAAACGGATCGTCAGAAAGCATATTCTGTATTCTGTATGTCAATTCCGAGCCTTGATTATGTTTGTGTTTGAAAAGAGCAATATTGTTTGTGCTTGAAAACAGTAATATTGTTTGTGTTTTGAAAACAGTAATATTGTTTGTGTTTTTAAAACAGTAATATCGTTTGTTTGAAAACATCACCAATGTTCCTGATTTGAAAACGATAAACATACACGGATACTACATTACATGGTTTACATACAATGTCATGTACATGAGGTAAAACATAACACCAACAAAAGTAGCTAGCAGTTTGAGCTGACTAACAGGAAACAAACCTAACTAAAAAAAAAAACCCCACCTCTATTAACTAAAACAGCCACCTGTCTTGAAAGCCCACATAGTAAAATTGACCTGCTGTCATGAAATGCCACCTTAAAGGTACCATTCTGAATCTGTAACCATCAAAGTGACCTAATGTAATACAAATTGACCTGCTGTCATGAAATGCCACCTTAAAGGTACCATTCTGAATCTGTAACCATCAAAGTGACCTAATGTAGTACAAATTGACCTGCTGTCATGAAATGCCACCTTAAAGGTACCATTCTGAATCTGTAACCATCAAAGTGACCTAATGTAGTACAAATTGACCTGCTGTCATGAAATGCCACCTTAAAGGTACCGTTCTGAATCTGTAATCTTCAGTGTCCTAATGTAGTACAAACTGACCTGACATCATGAAATGCCACCGTAAAGGTACAATTCTGAATCTGTAACCATCAAAGTGATCTAATGTAGTACAAATTGACCTGCTGTCATGAAATGCCACCGTAAAGGTACCATTCTGAATCTGTTACCATCAACATGACCTAATGTAGTACAAATTGACCTGGGCCTGATTCACAAAGGTCTCTTAGGCTCTGCTAGACAACAAAGCATCCTCTTTGCAAGTCTTTTAGCATTGCACTGCGAGATCGCAAAGTTGCGAGAGTTTAGTGAATTAGGCCCCTGCTGTCATAAAATGCCACCTTAATGGTACCATTCTGAATCTGTAACCATCAAAGTGAGAAAACTTGCTACATTTTCCCATTAGCACCAAGCTATCTTTATGTGCACTTTCCCAGACAGGACAGCACATACCAAAGCCTTTGAAATACCATCCATGGGATACTGGTTGGGAAAGAGGGGAAAACCCAATCAGAGAATAGGTCCACCGAGGGGACTTGATCCTTTAACCCAAGCACATCAGGTGAGCACTCTACCAACTGAACTAGATAACATAGAAACAGACTGATCTACTTGGTTAATACGTCTACAGTGAGCAAAGCAACAAGAAAGACAACTCAACATAGGTGGCCACACAGATAATTTTCAGTCCGTTTTACAGTGTTAACAATCTAGTCACCACAGGGTCTGTGCTTATAAAACTTAGTCTAGACTTCAATAAAGTCCAGACTTTAATGTAATGCTATTTGAATGGCGTTGCCATGATGTTAAAGTTTGGACTTTAATAAGTCTAGACTTTAAGGTTTATAAGCACAGGGCCCGGTTGCCCAAGGCAACCTTTACAGACTAAAAGGCGAAATTTTAAAATGCTAGTCCAGCCTGTGACTCTGTTTTAAAAAACAACAACAAAAAATATTGGACTGAAAAAGATAATGCGAGTTATAAATTGGCCATTTTGTTTGTGTGTAATTACTAACAAGTTCCTCATTTTAATGCAGTAATTTGAGGGCTATTTAAATTTATTAAGGACCAGTAACACTAATTTATCTGGCCACCATGCTTAAATGCATTTTCAACCCTGATTTTACTGCCTGCTTGAATGCTGTGACTAGTGTAAAATGTAAAATGAGTTAGACGAACCAACACCTCTGGGCTTTAGGAGTTGCCGAATAAACACCGCTGCATCAGTCAGTTCAGATAAAACTAGTTGGCCAATTTATAGTTTCATGTACTAATTACTATATGACTGAGGGGTGATAAAAATGTTCTCGGCCTAACTAGGATTATATAAGACCAATGGCTAACCACCCGGTGGGCATCTTGTAAAAAAAGAAGCGAGAATATTCTGATGGATGAGCTGTCCATGCAGCTTTCACAAAGCTGTGCTGTTCCATGAGGACAATGAACCTGCTGACTACATGATGGGTTTCCATCTTACCAATCATCACTGTATTCCCCAGATCTAGATTTCTTTTTGTTTAATGACACCACTTGAGCACACTGATGTCTTAATCATTAGTAGGAAGGGATCTTTTATATGCACCATACCATAGATAGGATAGCATATACCTTTGATATACCAGTCGTGGTGTACAGGCTGGAAGGAGAAATAGCCCAACTGGCCCACTGATGGGGATTGATCCTAGACTGACCACACATCCGGCGAGTGCTTTATCACTGGGCTACGGTCTGCCCTCATCCCCAGATCTATAATTCTATCTATATCCCAACTTGAACAGACTTATCAGGCAGACATTATGCAACTAAGAATGATGTCATTTCCAATGCAGGAGGAATCCTTTATCAGAGGGATTCAGGCACTGTTGGCAGAAGAGAGTGAACCTTCAAGGCGATTACTTCAAAGAGCAACAAATAATCACAGACCAAGTGGTCTTAGGCCAAGAACTATTTGATCACCCCTCATAAATACCCAAACATGGTACCTAATCAACTGACAAAACCCCCCAAAACATGGTACCTAATCAACTGACAAAACCCCCCAAAACATGGTACCTAATCAACCGACAAAACCCCCCAAAACATGGTACCTAATCAACTGACAAAATCCCCTAAAACCCTGCACTCAATGAGTAATGCCTCAATGCAGAAGAATGAAAAGAACAAATGTATAAATGAACATTGGGAAAAGCTTATTTCAGCATGCAATTTGCAAATGAACATTTGCAGCGAGGGCATGTTAATAATTTATCACAGATTTGTAGCGATCAAAGCCACTTGCATATATATAAAAGTGCCTGGTAAAATAATACAAGTATATACATAAAAGGTCTGTGCATGCACCGAACTGCATGCCCACTGTTACCCAAGCGTAACTCTTTTCATAACTCGGGCATGAATATGTACAATATTAAGATAAGTATATGCTAGTTTCGCTGTGTACCGCGCCATATAATGGCAGTGTTTTGAAAGCGTTATCACATCTACAAGGTTTAACATTCCATGTTCAGACATTAAAAGCAACAACATGAGGTGACCTGATTAACAAAACATACGTCAGTAAAATGTATGATCTCATCCATCACAGTAACGGATGTTACTATACAATGAAGTTAATTAACTCCATATGATCTAAGATCTCAAAGCAAATATGACCAGGTTATATTCATTACTGCAAGGAGTGGGTCAACTAACTTGTAATCAAGTTAAATTCAGTACATCCTACTGCACCGTTTGATCCACATAATAATCACACAAATGTACATGTACCTCTTCAGTTCCATCAAAAGATGATTCAGTGATGAATCTAAATAAATTGAGCTAACTCAAATGAATAATAATGATGCTCTCTGAACCATGTTTACATGGTTAAATGATGAAATGATCTTAATATGAATGAATGATGAAATTAACTAAATAGTTAACATGACTGAATGATGAAACAAACTAAATAGTTAACATGACTGAATTATGACATTAACTAAATAGTTAACATGACTGAATGATGAAATATACTAGTTACCATGACTGAATGATAGCAAGAATTAAATAGTTAACAGACTAAATGATGAAATAAACAAAATAGTTAACATGACTGAATGATGAAATAAACAAAATAGTGAACATGGCTGAATGATGAAATGAACTAAATAGTTAACATGGCTGAATGATGACATTAACTAAATAGTTAACATGACTGAATGATGACATTAACTAAATAGTTAACATGACTGAATGATGACATTAACTAAATAGTTAACACAGCTGAATGATGAAATGAACTAAATAGTTAACAGCTGAATGATGAAATGAACTAAATAGTTAACACAGCTGAATGATGAAGTAAACTGTACATTTAACATGACTGAATTACAAAATTAACAAGACTGGATATGAAAACAACAAAGAATAGAACACCATTTTCTCACATTACAACCATTGATATGGAAATGGTTAACAAACCTAAAACTACTACTAATATTTCCGATACCAGACATTTTCCCCTTCAGTCACTTTAAAAATTATAATGAGCAATCAATAATTCTTGAATCCAAGATTTCTTACTAGAAGTTAGCAAAAACCATATTTCCTTATTAACCACCAAAAGCCTGACAAGTACAAGTATGGTGTTACAGATCACATTAAGACAGATGAAAACAAGTAGAATGGAATTTTCCATGAGTACGTGACATACATGTATAGCTATAATCAGTCTTGAATATGGTTTTTAAAATGAAACAAAAGTACATTTTATTTGATACAATTTATGTATATTAAATATATTAAAGACAAAACACGCTTTGTTTGTCAAATTTACACCTTAAAGCTGCCATTTTTCTTATTTTGACAACCACATAATGCTATAAAGTTTTTCTTCTTATGTACAATACACTTAATGTATAAACATCAGTTATTTTGGCCTTGCAACAAAGGATATAGTTCTGAAACGGGTTGGAGCTCCGAGTAAAGCATGGCACTTCATTAACGGAGTGGGGGTAGAGGTCTATAACAAAAGGTGTCTCTACATACAATGTAGCTCTACAAGAAAGGGTGAACTCTGCACTAGTGTAATGCTTTTTAATAATGGGTGGAGCCAGCTGCTCAGCAATAAAGGGTGGAACTCTACTATAAATAAAGAGTGGAGCTCTACAATAAAGGGTGGGACTCTAAAATAAAGGATGGAACTCTAAAATAAAGGGTGAACTCTGAAATAATTTGGGGAGATCTACTATAAATGGTAAAGCTCTGCAATAAAGGGTGGAGCTCTACAATAAAGGATGGAACTCTAAAATAAAGGGTGAACTCTGAAATAATTTGGGGAGATCTACTATAAATGGTAAAGCTCTGCAATAAAGGGTGGAGCTCTACAATAAAGGATGGAACTCTAAAATAAAGGGTGAACTCTGAAATAATTTGGGGAGATCTACTATAAATGGTAAAGCTCTGCAATAAAGGGTGGAGCTCTACAATAAAGGATGGAACTCTAAAATAAAGGGTGAACTCTGAAATAATTTGGGGAGATCTACTATAAATGGTAAAGCTCTGCAATAAAGGGTGGAGCTCTACAATAAAGGGTGGAACTCTAAAATAAAGGATGGAACTCTAAAATAAAGGGTGAACTCTGAAATAATTTGGGGAGATCTACTATAAATGGTAAAGCTCTGCAATAAAGGGCGGACCCCTGAAAAAGGGTGGAGCTCTACTATAAAGGGTGGAGCTCTAAAATAAAGGGCGGAGCTCTGAAATAAAGGGTGGAGCTCTGCAATAATTTGGGGAGATCTACTATAAATGGTAGAGCTCTGCAATAAAGGGACCGGCATCGATGATGCAGTGGTTAAGCCATCGGACTACAGGCTGGTAGGTACAGGGTTCGCAGCCCGGTACCGGCTCCAACCCAGAGCGAACTCTTAAGGGCTCAATGGGTAGGTGTAAGGCCACTACACCCTCTTCTCTCTCACTAACCAATAACAAACTAACAAACCTCCCACTGTCCTGGACAGGCAGCCCAGATAGCTCAATGTGTGCCCAAGACAGCGTGCTTGAACCTTAATTGGATATAAGCACGAAAATAAGTTGAAATCAATCAATCAATAAAGGGCGGACCCCTGAAAAAGGGTGGAGCTCTAGAACAAAAGGTGAAGCACAAGGTAAAGCAAAATAAATTACTGTTAACATATTTAAGATTTATAACCTTTAAATATATGTGTTCTTAGTTTTTACGAGGATAACAAATGATCATAACAGCAGACTATTCACATTCTAATGACTAGATATAAATAAAAGTATTAGTCAGAAATGTTATAAGAGGACCAAATACTGTGGCATATTTCGGTTATCTTATTTTCAAAGGTGATTAATGATCATCACACACCTGCTGATTAATGCCGACTTGACAGCACGTTGGCAGTAGTATGAAAATGACCACCGCCAAAACACACAAGCCAATTTGACAGTTGTGTCAGCGTAATCCAAGTTTTAATGGAAGATGATTTGACAAAACTGCAGATTAGATACAACTGCCATGTTTTTACCCAGCATAACAATACCCACTTATAAAGCAGGTTGCAATACTGCCAATGTGACTGTCTTGTCAGTAGGTGTGTGATGACCATTAGATACAACCAGAGATAAAAAGGACATCAGAAAACAAATCGGAGTCTTCAAGATTGGGGTCCTGGCATGAAAGTTTTCAGGTGATGATGAAATCTTGAATTGGGGAGAAATCTGGATTATTTTCATCACCACACAAATGGTCAAGAAGATAGTCTTTAAACATTTAAGTTAGCTTGCTTTGTACAGCCCTCAAAATAAGTCACGATCGATTACTCAGGTTTTGCTTCAGTTATGTTTTGATGTTTCGCCCCCGTCACCGATGCTTCAATTGCAATCTGTTTTTGTTCGTTTTGCATGGTTTTCAAGATTTTCACAGGCCACAGCACTTACTATAACAACTAATACCCATACGAAACAATATGGTTCAAATTACAATTGTCTTATTTCTTGTGGTGCTGAAATTTATACGGACACCATTTTAATGGCATTAACATTTTGAGGGAATTAACTGGGTCCTACTAAACATCTAAAGACACTGAAATTTACTGACCAAACATTCTGGTGTTAAGTATGATACATTCATCTGGTGTCCATTCTGTTTGGCAACCTATTTTACCTTCGAGAAAATTATATAATAAAGTAGTAACCGAATTGTTTACAACTGAGAATATCACATAACCTACTAATCAGTTACACTGACATTATTTAAAGGGTTATTCTTATGAAAACTAAAACACCACTGAGCTACGGAAAAGATGTCCTGCTGAATCATTTGTGTTAATTTGGTAGTTCATAATGAATAAATTATAATGAATGTCATCAGATATCATCCAACAGTCATACATTACAAGTCATCAGATATCTTTAAAAGATAACTTTGCATTCTTTTTCTCCAGTCAACATAACTTGCACCTTATTTACCACCTCACCATGTCAGAATACCACTTCCTGTTACTTTCAGAATTACACTTTTTGTGACCATGTTAGATTTAAATCACCCCCACCCCCTCCCTCCACCCAAGTCAAAATTGTTTTACTAACAATGGCAGGATGAAAAAACAACCCTATTTACCCTGTCTATGTCAGGATGTTCGTAATGTTGGAATATTTTTCTAACATTAGAATCCTACTTTTCCATGTCATGTCAGAATCCCTTATCGCCAGGCTCTGGCCTCTGAACACAGAAATCTACAGTTTCTTTGTCCGACGCCCGAAAGTTTACTTTTTCTTTTACATTTTTGTGCGTGAATTAAACTTAGGATGTAAAATGTTAATCAAAATGAAGGATTACCTAAAAAAACCAAATTGGGGATAAGGGCCCTAATATCCAAATGGTTTATGCCAAGTTTCACTTATTAGAGGCCTGTGGTACTGTTAGAATCTAATCTTTCCTGGTAATGATAGATACTATTTTTCCTGGAGGAGTTTGTATTTAAATTCCATACAAATCTCACATGAAGCACACTAGACAAATCTCCAGACCTTCTTTTGGCTGTTTTTCATCTAATGAAGTAAGCACCAGCTGAACACGGAATAACATTCCTTCACATCAATCATCTACAGGAATAACATTCCTTCACACCAATTATCTAGAGGAATAACATTCCTTTACACCAATCATCTACAGGAGGTATTTCGCTTCTTTAAGAAGTCTTTGCGCCAATTACAGGCTGCTTGGTACTGGTCTAGTTTTAGTAACACCAAGAGAAGCTGAGCATTAGTGTTTCTATGGCGACACATTAGCATCACTGGGTTGCTACATTTATTGTCGTACGTTGTCTAGATGTTGCATTCAGCACCAGTCTGCAATGTATGAGAAGTCTTTAAACAGATCGTGTTCCTCAAACGTCAGCAACCGGTGGTCTTTGGCCGGGGTCAGAATTGCTTTCTCGTTGGTGAACTCTTCATCAAAGTTTGTCACGTCCTCGGGTCCTTTCTGAAAAAAAGTTAAAATCCACTCATGATTAGAACACGTCCCTATCGGAAAGGCATATTAGCCTGCTGTCATCCTTCGTACTGCATACAAGAACTGATTATTACAGCAAAGTGAGAACTTTCTAATAAGAGGCCTACTTGTCTCAAACTTTACATTTTTAAATGGCTTCTGCTTTCCCCCCCATTGTTGCATTTCTATACCATATATGGAAATAGATTTTTGAGTTGTGGTAAATTAATTATGTATTTATTTATGAATTAGTTTAAAAACCTTTGTTGGACTGCAACAATAAAAACAATAACTGGTTAATGATGTAGGGTACCAACTTTATCGATTGATATTCCACCTCTGTTAATGTCATATATTTACATTCAACAAAATACTAAAAGCTGTTTCTACATAAACGTCAATAAAAATTATTGTATCTCAGTGACCTAAATATTAGCACAATGAACCAGTGACCTAGAGACTAACATATTAATATACAACATACCAAAGAGGGAACAAATGGGGGTTTCATTTTCTTCATCAACAAATCATTCCATACAAGATTCTGAAAGTTATAAGAAACATTCAAATTAAACTTTTTATTCATCATACCACAAAACTAAATGTTAAACATAAACCATATAGCACATTTTATAAAGCTTAACCTATAAAATATACTGGGATATTTATCAGTCACAAACAGAAAGTATTATTCATATACATCAAGGGTCCAGAGTTTTGAAGCCATCTTAGTGCTATATCGTAATACCACCGTAAGCTGTGACGTTACTATGGCGTTTGACATGGTGATGTCATAGCCTATGATGGGTTTTACGATATTGTAGTGCAAAAATAACTTTCTCAATCTATAGCCAGACAGCTAACTTTATTTACCCAAACATTATTTTTCAATTACAGTTGACACACTATCACAGAACTCGAGTTGTTTCTAATACGCATGTCTGGCTTGAGACCCCATGCACACAGAATGTGCACCGACAAACACCACCACAAATTGTATGAATGACTGAAGTTTGCTGTTAAAACATTTTACATACTTCTCTAAGCATTTTTGGATTACTAGAATATTCCAGATGCAATAATTAAAGAGCTCTATAAATACTAACGGGAAATAAGCAAAGAAGTATTGTTTGTTGAATGAAATTATGGTCTTATGTTATTTCAGATGATAGTTCAGTTAAAGGATAATACTCGGAATGTATTCTAGACATGTACTACACTTTATGAAATCTGCAACATATGGAGACGCAAGGCAACAAGAAATCCCGATATTATAGTCAAACACCCATACAACCGACTCATTTCCCTACGATATAAAATTTTTCTAGGAAATGCTATTGCACTAAATATAATGCACCATGATTCAGCCAGGTTGTCTAATGCAAATAAAGATAAATTAATTTAGGTATAACCATGAGTTGCTGATATTAACGTCCCCTTCCATATGTCCCACTCCTCCCCACAACCACTCCCCTGGTTATTTCTGGAATGACCCTTACCCTAAAGAATGCCTGTTTTTTAACATCTTCTGCATCTCTCTCACTGGAACCAAGTCTACGGTCCGGGTTTCTTCTTAATAACTGAAACACATCAACATAAAAAAATGAATGAATGAATGGATGGATGAATGGATGGATAGATGGATGAATGGATGGACAAATACAAATACAAATGAATGAACAAACAACACCAACATTTAATCACACACATTAAATGTTTGACCAGGGGAGAGAATAACGCTGCAATTTCCATTATATTTTTAATATTTCAGCAGTTTCTTCCCCTGCCATGCCATTTATGTTGGCTGTTATTTCCAACTTAAATCAAATAGAAACACAACAATTATGAAACAATGGAAGGACACATTTGGACTGTCCAGTTGACCAATGTACTAATAAATGGTGCATCATGACAGTTGACGTTTTTCACTGCTAACAAAACACAAGTTTAGTAAAGCAGTAGTTGCAAAAGTTAAACTCTGCATTGCTTGATAACACCACTAGAGCATACTGATTAATTAATTCATAGCTCTTGGATGTCAAACATTTGCAGGGCTTGAACTTAATGGTGGCACTATCAGCCATATCTGCAATTTGAATTCCCATTGGTCAGGGGTTTTACTGATGGCAGTTGTTTTTACCACAGGATAAAAATGATTGCTGTCAGTAGAAAGAGTAATTTGTGGGTTTTAATTTAGTGTTTCTTTCAAACATTACTGGTTTAAAATGCTGTAGGCAGGCTCAAAATTCATACAAAATGTCTGTAAACAAAGTCTTAATTTTGAGCCCTGTGTTTCATAATTGTGACACATGGCCTTCCGAGGATATCTGCTATGTTTTGTGTAGTTACTGATACTGACCCGTCTCATGATGGCGATGGCCTCAGTGGATAGGAAGCGGGGATAGCGCACCTCCTCGTTAACAATACTGTCAAACACCTCCTCTTCATCATCACCGGGGAACGGGGACTGAAATACAACAATCCCATTACTGGCTATATATGAAAACACTCTAAATACACCTTTATAGACATATGCTTTCACCTGGATAGAAAAGGGCAAATATACAACAGAGCCCATCCATATATATTAGGTATACAGCTGAGCCCATCCATTATCAACATAATAGCAAATATACAACCATCCATGTATGTTAGGTATACAGCCTTGTGATGGCAATATGGTAACAGAGTAAATACCTCATAATGAATTATGTAACAGGATTTTGTGGCAGCACTGCCAATTGCGGTTGCGAAATTTAAAGGCTGCAGCATTAATGACCAACATTAAGATGCAGCAGCTAAATTCTACCATATTAATCTAATTCTCTAACAAAAACAAAAAAAGAATTTAAAAAAAGAAAAACTAAATTAAAATATTTTATAATTGAATAGATTAAACTTTAAACTGTATAAAACCTGGATTGAGATGAACTATAAAGCACTGTCTCACCTCTCCAACCATCATCTCGTATATGAGAACCCCGAGGCCCCACCAGTCAACCGATCTCGTGTATGACGTTTCTGTCAGCACTTCCGGGGCGAGGAACTCGGGAGTCCCGCAGAATGTGCTCGTCCGGTCGCCGAAACCCATTGATTCCTTACACAGGCCAAAGTCAGCAATCTTCAAATAACCCTCCGTATCTAGCAGCAGGTTGTCCAACTTTAAATCTCTGGAAGTAAAAACATCAGCCATTCAAACTTATTTTTATTTATATACGTCTCTCTCCCTCTCGCTCACTCACACACACACACACACACACACACACACACACACACACACACATTCTCTCTCTCTCCTGCCTCTATCATTAACCAGTTACTTTTAAATTTCGTATGACCAAAGGAAAGACGTTTATTTGTGAAAGGGATTAACAAAAGAAAAAGAATGATCTTTAATATCACCTCTGGAAATCTAAATCTGGTCATCATATTGTGTAAGTTCCAGTTGATAAATACAGGACAACCATGTTATACCACTCACCTGTACACTATATTATGCTCATGTAAATATTTTAATCCTAGCACCACACAGCCGGCATAGAAGACGGTTCGAGGTTCGGTGAAGACGTCGTTATGAATATGCATCATAAGATCTCCACCACATGCGTACTCCATAACAAAACAAACGTGTTCCTATAAAAACAAGTTTTATTTCATAAATATTTTTATCCACAAAAAGTGTTGAGTGCTAGAAACTGGAAATGTTATTTCTCTTTTATACAATACAAAGAATATCTAAAGGTAACAATTCCTTTAATTGCCATGGCAATCGGCAACACCATGGAGATTGTGAGTTTTTAATTCTTCCCATTTTCTCAATATAGCTTATTTTTCTTAATTAAAGGGACACACCCTATTTACGGCTAGTTGTTAACCATTACGGCGTTGTTTTTCGCTATTAAACCCATTTTTTCACAAATAAAATTGCACTTTACTTACCGTTTATTATTTAGAATATACATTTCCATTCACCTGAAGTGTTTTTTGGTAATCCTGGTGTTTGTAATACCACAAAATACATTTTTCGTATTTCTTAAAAATGGACGCACGTTTGAGAAAAAACCTTGAGCAGACATGGTCTAATCTATTTTTAGAGGGGATATTTCCATTTCAATGTCACAGACGTTGGTATACCACGTGACCGTTATCATTTTGGTTCGGTTTGTTTTCTCGTGCACGGTTCGCACAATCAACATCCGATTTGTTGTTGTTCATTTGTGAGATTTTTCTTCACAGTTCGTGAACATTTTCAGTAACAATAAAGTTCAGACAAGTAAGTGTCTCAATACAAAACGTTACAAACCCTTAAAACCAATAATTTTGCTAAGTCTTACGATATCTGGAGAGGGGATACAACCAGGACAGAACAGTTGGAACATGTCCAGGAGAGGTGAAAGAAACGCACCCCAAGTCTGTGAAATTTGTCGTGACGTAGGCATTGTTGTGCTTCGAGCGACATCTACCGGTGACATCAGAATACTAACTTTCAAAATTATTTTAAGCAATTGGGACATGGCGATTCCCATGGTATTTATCAATATAAAACTGGAGAAAACTTGGAGTGTTTTCTCTTTTATAGATACATTACCTGTCCTCAAACAAGGGCACCTCCCCCCCACGCAAGTGGTCTGGTCCGAACATCCCAACAGCCAATGGGATGGCCTAAATTCTTCTACTGCATACTGCTCTCTAGTTCCGGTCACACGACTGTAACTTCCTTCTTTTTCCCTGAGCGCATTGCACGGAGAACAGGAAGCGGGGAGGCCCGGGCGGGATGAAATCTTGAGGACAGGTAATGTATCTATAAAAGAGAAAACACTCCAAGTTTTCTCCATTTCTATAGACATTACCTGTCCTCAAACAAGGGCAGCATTCAACAGATGGTGGCGGGTGCCGAGATCCGTAGATGCTTGTGATAACTCCCCAAACCGGAAAGAGGCTGACTAGTGGAAGACTGACTAGTAACAACAACCAGAATGGTGGCATCCGTCCCAGAACAAAGGACCAGGACATCTTCCACATCTCATGCTGGTTCTGACAGGGTGGGAAGTCGTAGCCACCAGGGATGCAGGTGTTAGGTAACCCTCACGTATTGAAGTGTTATTTTTGTAATAACAAGCGACAACCTAATGAGTTGCATCAGTCAGAACATTGAACAGAACAAGACCCCCGAGTGTTTTCTGTCTAGTACACCAAAGAACTGTTAGTTCAATAACGACAACAAATAACCACATGCAGTGCAGGGTAAAGGTTATCGAGACAAAAGTTCCGGCACCAGTACGTGAACTGTGCAAAAGAACAAAAGTCTAAGCAATCCTCACCTGTCGATTCGATGGGACATCTCGGTATGCAGCCCAGAATCAGACAGACATCAACGGCAACGAGGACGGCTTGTATTCAAGAGTCTGTGCAGCAACAACCGGACCCAGATGATGGAACCCCTCAATGTCTTCTGTGGAGATATTCCTCAGATAATAGTTGGCGAAGAGTCCATAGCCCAGAAACAACCAGTGATAATGTGCTGAATGGGTGTGTTGAAGTGCAGGGACATTGTGGCAGCCAAGGCACGGAGTTCATGCGGATTAGAAGCAGATGGAGCAGGTAAACCCTCCTTCTGATAGGCGGTCAGGATAGAAGACCGGATCCAGGTGGCCACCGTGTTTTTGGTAATATCCCTCAACCGACTCTGGTTACAGGAAAGGAAAAGTCTTTTGCGATGTTGTCGAAAAGATCTGGTCCTCTCGATGTACTGGTGCAGGGCTCTGACAGGGCACAACGCCAAGTCCTCAATGTCCGCTGGACCAACGATAGAGGAGAGGGCCTGCACAACATACGAACGAGGCGCTTGGTCTGGTAACTGATTCTTTGCAACAAAGTTCATGAGTAACCCCAAGTTGACTGCACGCCGATCTTGGTGAAAACGTACCAAGTCTACATCAAGAGCATGGAGTTCTGAGACACGGGCAGCCGTGGCAAAACCGAGTAAAAACACCGTCTTCCGCGTCAAGTCTTGCAGGGAAGAGGATTCGATTGGCTCATAGGGTGCGGTCGATAACGCTCGTAACACCAGATTCAGGTCCCATCTTGGTGGCCGAAACCGGTGTACTTGATCATCAAGGCGAAACCCTTTGATCATCTTATGGATCTCAGGAATACCCGATAACTTCGTTCCAGTAGCGACATCACGAACAGTAGCGATGACCGAAACGTACCCAGCGATGGTAGACCCCTTTAATCGTAAAGTGGTCCGCAGATACAGCAAAAAACCCCAGCAAGACGAAGTATCTGGATTGTCTGAGGTTTGAGTTTTTGCCGGACACACCATCGGTGAAAGCAAAGCCATCTGACGTTGTAAGCCGCAGTAGTAGATGATCTGTGCGCTTTCAAAATGGCCGCCGTAGACTGTGAAGAAAAACCTTTCTTTCTCAAACTCTTGGAGATAAAGTCCACGCGTGCAGTTGGAACAACTGGACGTGGATGGTATAGTCTTGACGTGGGATGCAGCAACAGATGATCCCAGTCTGGCAGTGGTAAAGGATGTGGATAGGCAAGACGTATTAGATCTCGATACCACATCCTGGATGGCCACATTGGAGCAATGAGTAACAGGCGACAATGGTACAGCTGAAACCTCTGAAGCACCCTTGGAAGGAGGATTGGTGGAGGAAAAGCGTACGAGTCCATCTGTTCCCAGCTGATGGCCAAGGTGTCGAGATCCAGAGCTTCGGGATCCGGCACCGGAGACACGTAAACCCTCAGCTGATGGTTGAATCGTGTGGCGAAGAGATTGATGTTTGGTGTCCAAAGTCTGTCGCACACCCATCGAAACGCTTCGGGATGGAGCATCCATTCCGTCGGCTGTGGAGACGACGGCCGAGACAGTGTGTCGACTAGTACATTGGAAACCCCTGGAATATGGCGAGCCCGAAGTTGCAATGGAATCTCGTCAACCAGCTTGTAGAGACGATAAGTCAACTGCAGCAGACTGCTGGAGTGAGTTCCGCCCTGACGGTTGATATAAGCCACCGCGGTGGTACTGTCTGTGGCTACCATGAGAGAGGCGCCTGACAGCATCTCTCGCCAATGAAGGATGACGTAACTGCCAACATCTCCAACAGGTTGATGTGTAGATTGGCTTCATCTGGAAACCACAGCCACCAACAGCGACTGGACTGCAAGGCGACTGGTAACCGGATCAGCAAATCTGTGTTATTGTACTGAATGCATGGATTCAGAAACAAACTGGATACCGCGACCTCTAAGCATAAAATGTTGCGCCGACGTCAAAATTACTCTTGCAATGATACTTCATGAAACAGTAATAGAGTGATTCAGGAATCAAGACATCGGAAACAGCGACCCTGTGATAAAGGCAAGAGCCAAGACAGCGTAGCAACTCGCTACGCTACATGCCCGATATACCTGGAAGTGAAGCAACGCAAAACAGCAACCGGCTAAAATCCACGGCCGTCACACCACCCGGTGCAAAACAGCAGTAGAGACCATCTAGACAGCATCGGTCACGAACTCTGGCGGTAACAACAGTGAACGTCCGTGAGTTGATAAGCCGCAATGAACCATAGGAAAACGGTGACGGTAAAACCCCCGTACCACGTGATGGCAACTGGATAACTTCCGGAACCAGCGGAAGTAGCGACTGTCTTGTATCGCCACCGAATATAGAGAACGATCTGCCGAATGTCGCTGAACCTTCCTCGAACAAGAGAATATCGGTGCACGGGATCTCCACACAAGTGACCGGACCAGTAGACTGTCTTCGTCACCAACCCGGAACGCTTGTAACGTCGAACCCCTTCACGGCAAAGAGCCGTATGTAGACCACAGGTCTGCCAAGATTACCGGCTTGTGCTGAAAGGCGAGAATGGATCGCTTCAGGCAAGTCGGTTGACGATAGTGTGCAATCGTAGTGCACATCGACGTCACGGAAGATATAAGGTAGACCAACATCAAAGTCGACGGCTAGAACAAGGCATATCCTCTGGCATCCTGCACATCAAATAGGACAGCATGTACAAACAGCATGTACAAACATGTACGCTGAACTGAAGCCATCGACAGGACGTGCCAATCTGTAAGTTCTAGGAAGACGTCTGGTCCCGCCGGAAACAGCGTCATCCAAGGCCGGCGCCACACCGTTGAAGGATAAGTTGAAGACGGGATACGTTCGTTGTGACGAATGGGGAACGGCACAAACGAAGTCTACTCAAGTAAACCTCGACATCGGATCAGTCCTCAAGCGGAAACCTTCTAGAATGGTGCCAGTGGACTGTGCAGTGACGAAAGCATATACACCGCAGCGAGACAATCCGTCACAGCCATGTGGGTCACTGCGTCCAGATCTTCTATAACGGAAGGTGCCGACGCATCATCTGGAAAATCGGTCAGTAACCTGGCACAGGCACTTCGATCCAATGTACTGGCTGCAATCGGAAACACGGACCGTGGACGGTCCCGGTACCGAACGGTGAGCCGATGACGCAATTTTCCAGTTCGTTACAGGGCTCCGTCTGCTTGCTGGAACAACGATCCGCACGGGCCGGTTACTGGTATCCGTGTAAACCGACGGGGGCCTGTGGCAGCCAACAATCGAATGCCGACATCTGCCGGTGGAACCTCTGTGGCGATCATCGAAACCGGACCCTTCTTGGCTGAAACCGGTGGATGGGCCAGCGGCGGTAGCATATCAGATATGACAGCCAGACAATCCCTCAGTGACAGGTGGTCCGCCGCATCCAGATCTTCCAGCACCGCAAGAACCGATACATCATCAGAAAGTCACGTAGCACCCGTGAACAGGCCAGTCGCTCTGGTCATGGCCCGATGGAGATACCGGAGAACCGGACCGTGGGCGGTCCCGTGTGGATACCAAGGAACGGATAACCACATCGTCGTTGGATGTGGCAAGGACGGCAACATGTCGTAGACGGCCGCCAAGCAATCCCTCATAGTCATATGGTCCGTAGAGTCGGGCTCTTCAATGACAGATGCCGCAGGCGCTTCATCACCAAAGTCTCGTAGAACTCGAGCACAGGCCAATCGATGTACCGTAATGGAAGCCACCGGTTAAACCGGACCGTGGATGGTCCCGTCTAGCCCTCGGAGGCCTTGGAAGCCACATCAACTGAAGGTTGGCGCTGACGATCTGTGGAACCCGTAGGGAGCCATACAGGTCATGTGGAACGGCTACGGTCCCGGCCCCGATGCGCCGAAGAGGACTTCCCCGCCGAAGATCGGTGAGCCTTGGAATCCGTGGAGCGTCTATCTGAATGAGCCGGCTTCTTAGAGGGCTGCGTAGAGACCGCAGGCCTGTCATCCGAAGTCTTAGGTATCGGTGGAGCTGAAGAAGCCGCACCCCCTGAAGAGGGGACTGGAACCGGACCTGACCCCGAACCCGCCGGTTTGGGTAAGGTCGCCATTGATGCCATTGTTTCTTCCAGCATGGTCGGTAGAATTGAACGTAACACTTCCGCCACGGAGTCAGCAATCGAAGGCGAAGATTCCACCTTCTTGGTCCTCGCTGACACCACCTTCAGGTAAGCCGCGAACTCGACATCAGACAAGCCCGAACAAAGGTCGCATCTAGAAGTGAGGCCACACGGAACACGACAACCTGGACATAAGTCATGTGGGTCGCCGCCGGCACTAACTTCTTGCAGCGTAAACATGCTCGAACTAGTCGCTGAACATTATCAGATATGATAATAGTAATTTTTCAATCTGTGAAAAGAAAGAAAAACCAACCATAACACAAATACAAAGCCAGTAAATAAAGACGCCACTTTACAAATGGTGTCCGACACGACAACCGGCGATATGACAACATTTCATGTAATTAAAACTTGGCAAGTCAAGCGAAATACGCGAAAGACATATGAAAGCTAACGAAAGCTAACGAAAATTAAGGTGAAAAACATTTCACCCAAACACAAAGCCAGTCAACAAAGACACCATTTTGCAAATGGCGTCTGACACGACAACCGGCAATATAAACAACATTTCATGTAATTAAACGCTTGGAAAGTCAAGCGGAATACGCGAAAAAACATACGAAAGCTAACGAAAACGAAGGTGAAAAACATTTCACCCAAACACGAATACAAAACCAAAGGTCTTATAAAAGTTGACTCCAAACAGAGCCAAGCAAAATGACGTCCAGACCCTTTAGCGAAGAGAAAAAGAAGGAAGTTAGTCATGTGACCGGAACTAGAGAGCAGTATGCAGTAGAAGAATTTAGGCCATCCCATTGGCTGTTGGGATGTTCGGACCAGACCACTTGCATGGGGGGGAGGTGCCCTTGTTTGAGGACAGGTAATGTCTATAGAAACTGCTTTTTCACTCCATTTGATAAAAACGTGATCTAAGTGTGTTACAGGTTTGTAGATTAACCAAATTATAATTTATTTTCTCTGGATGGAACTAGGGTGTGCGGCTTTAAGGGGTTCAGTACAGTACACAATTTAACTGATAACTGACTAATGGATGTGTGTTTCTTTTTTTGTGGGGAACAAACGAAGTCTTGATAGGGCTAAACAACAAGGATAATCCCTTTAACAAGGAATATTTTGAGTGTTTCCCGTTTTTAGAAATCATGCTAAATTCTGACGTGGTCTGCCAAGAAAACCCTCTACATTTTGTCATTAGTAGCCATCATGGGGCACTGGATGTGATTAGGGGAAAAAACAACACAGAGACCGACACACTGATACTTTGTTCATGTCATTGTTCTCATTGTACTGCTATGTAAGTATCTAAATAGCACTCAACTAACACAAATTTAGGTGGTGTAATTTTACTTCAATAAGATTTGGTGGAGAACAAATCAACGTTGTCAACTTCCATGATATCTGGTAACTTCCTGGAAACCTGTAGGACAGTTCTAGACTTTATTTTGATGCCTGTGTTTACAGTGAAGTGAGACTAACCTCTGTCTGGAAACAGGCGAACATATTGACGAGGAACGGGTGTCTCATCTCGTTGATCACCTCAAAGATTCGCTTCTCCGACATGAGGCTCTCGACCTCGTCCCGTGCGATGATGTCGCCCTTCTTTAGCGCCTTGATGGCGAAGTACTCACCTGTCCGACGGTACTCGGACAGCAGCACCTACAAAGATAGCAACAAGATGAGGAATGTTTCTTTACTGTTACCTCAACAAATAGTAAACTACAGATTGTTTATGTCTAACATATGGTTATTTCAACACTTGGTCTACAAAATGTGTTGCCCTTCTTCAGTGCCTTGATAGCGAAATATTCACCTGTCCGCCGGTACTCGGACAGAAGCACCTAGATAAACAGGAAAAGATAAAGAATGTTCGTTCAGCGACACCTCAACAAATGTTAATCACTGGTAACTGGTGTCTAGCATATGGTTATTTTGACAATTGGTTTAGATAGTGCAGGCATTCTAGAATACGGTGGCCCGATGCCCGAGGCAAGTGTTTTTTGGATTCGGGCCAGTAAAAGTTATTTTGTGCAATCCCGATGGCAAGTGGTTAAAAAAAAATACAAAAAAAATACAATGCTACGTCCTATGATCATACAAAAACAAAAGAAACATCTACACGTCACTTCTTTCGATTTGCTATCACATGCAATATTTCACTAACAAATAGTTGGCCACCAGTAATCTCGGACCCATCCATAACATCAATATACCTACTGATATAACTTTATTAAAGTTATAAAGTGGAAACATTGGAAAAACAAGTTCATTGTTTTGCCGCCATTTTGTTTTTTACACTGGAATCCAAAGATTTGTTACTCTAATACTAATAATATGCAAAACGGTAACCAGTCTTTTATTAGTTTTAAAGGTAGCATGTCACTATTTACAAATACTTTAAATGTGTAAATTATTAATTTAATTTATAAAATATGACAAATTGCAAAAAGTTTGTTTTAAAGCTTAGGATTTATCTATCCTATTTATCTATTTCATGATACAAAGTATCCAAATTGAGAAAATTACTAATATGGTGTGTGTGAGTGTGTTGGGGGGGGGGGGGGGGTAAGCCTTAAACTGCAATACATGTACACTTTATGCTAATAAAGGTTAATTCTTTCTTTTCTCATTTTGTTTTTTGAGGGGGGGGTGTGTGGGGTGGGTGGGGGGTGAGTTCCCATTCATAAGTAAGTAAATAATGATGTTAACTGTTGTAATATCTCGGTAACATGGATTATTTTTTATAACTTAGGTGGTTTTAGTGGAAACAATTATTTTAAAAATTTAATAGGTACGGTAACTTTATTCTAAACTGATATATATAACTGCATATTTTTTTAAACAAACCATAAAGCATGCCCAATGAACCTATCTGTTGTGCAACTTGACAAATTGATTAAACATGAAAAATGGACGTTAAAAAGTTAATTATTTTAATTTAATGGGTTTTTTTGTTTCATCAACAGTTAAAATTGGGCAAGTGAATTTTTCACCATGGCCAGTGAATTTTCAAATCCACTGGCCCTATGGCAAGTGAATTTTAAAAATATTCTAGAACCCCTGCAGTGAGAGAAAGGTAAGGACTGTTTAGTGACACCGTAACAAATTGTAAACTATGGCTATTGGAGTTCAACATATGGCTATTTCGACTCTTGGTCTGGAGAATTTGTGATGCAAAATTTTCAAGAAAACACAAGAGAGTTAAGTTTTAGTGTGGCTTTTAAGCAAAATACATTACAAAAATATAAATTAACAAACATTCTGAGAATACTGCTAAAGCAATATATGTTCCCCTCCTAAAAAAGGGTGAAAAATGAGTAAATCCTCATGAAAGTCAAACTTGATCTGTAACAGAACACGATAAAGCTATGCACAAAATTTCAGCTCAATATCTCAAAGCAAAGTTTGATATCGCTCAAGTTCAAGGACCATAAATGTCAAAAATGTATGGTACCTACTGCCAATAAAATTAATTTAAATTTTTTTTTTTAAAGTTCAAGGGTCACAAGTCTGTCAAAAATGGGCAACTTGCAATAAAGTCAAACTTGATCTACAATGATAAAGCTATAAACAATATTCCAGCTGCATATCCGCAGTGTGAAAAAAAAGCATCTCGAAAACTATATGTGGGACAGATGGACAGACAGACAAAAGAACAGGAATGTATGTTTTCTGATACCTCAACAAATTTGAAATCATGGCTAATTGGTGTCTAACATATGGTTATTTTGACACTTGGTCTAGGGAATTTGTGATGCAAAACGTTCGAGAAAACACAAAGTATTCAATATTTAGTGTAACTTTAACTACAAAATATATTACAAAATTATTTATTAATATACCGGCCTCGGTGGCGTCGTGGCAGGCCATCGGTCTACAGGCTGGTAGGTACTGAGTTCGGATCCCAGTCGAGGCATGGGATTTTTAATCCAGATACCGACTCCAAACCCTGAGTGAGTGCTCCGCAAGGCTCAATGGGTAGGTGTAAACCACTTGCCACAGTGATCAATAACTGGTTCAACAAAGGCCATGGTTTGTGCTATCCTGCCTGTGGGAAGCGCAAATAAAAGATCTTTTGCTGCCAATCGAAAGAGTAGCCCATGTAGTGGCGACAGCGGGTTTCCTCTCAAAATCTGTGTGGTCCTTCAACCATATAACCGTAAATAAAATGTGTTGAGTGCGTCGTTAAATAAAACATTTCTTTCTTTCTTTCTATTTATTAATAACACAGAACATTACATGTACTTTATTTTAAGCATTTGTAAAATATTTTAAACAAAATGTTACAAAACTATTTATTAATAGCACTGAACTATACACCTAACTTATTTTATGAATTTGTAAAAAAATAAAATTTATAATTCTAGTATAAAGGGGAAATAACTCTTGATCAGTGGTTTGAATGTGGACTAGCAGATGGTCTCTACTACTTCTCGTTTTAATAATTCAAACTGCGAGCTACTAACCTTTCCGAAATGTCCACGTCCAAGAACACTGATACACCTGAAGTCCTCCATGTTACATGGTTGATTACTCAAACTGAAAAACAAAATAGGTATATATATATATATTCATGGCTGTTAACAAAAGTAAAATGTTGTGACTGAAATTTCAAGGTAGCCTACAGGGCATTACCCTGGTTGGGGGTTTAGATGGCGGATGTCAATGCCATGATTATATCACCATTCAAAATGGTAGTGTTTTACATGACAATTGTAGTCCACTTTAAACATGTATTTCTCCCAACCCAAACCCTGTTATTATTTTTTTTTATTGGACAAAAACATTAATTTGACGAGTCCTGCAGTGAACCTATATTAATAAAAATAGTCCTATTAGGCTGACATTTGCTGGGGTGTTCTTTCACAAGCTAAGGACATTTTTTTAAAAGTTTGCATTATTACTTGATATTATTTATTTAGGCTTGACCGCCAGCTAATGGACGGCAAATCAAATATTCAAATACATTTACATCGGGTCGCCATAGTCTTATTGCAAATTACTTATGGTCGTTAAAAATTGGGGTAAAAGCATTACGCTAACATTGAATAGTCCTCTGTTGATCTTTGTGTCCATTTAACAATACGTAACGCAAAATCTTGCAGTTTTAATACCCCTCTCGCTCGTGTAACGTTTTGTGACCATGTCATATTTTACTTTGGGGTCTTTAGTAATACATATATGTTAAAATAAAACGGCAATGACTGGTTGCATACTTTATTAATTAATATTACGTTGCACAATAAACCCCCCCCCCGCCCCCCAATTACGTTTTGTCACACATCCCATAATTCCTACTCTCCTTAGTGCACATTGAGTAGTTCTCGAATGACCCCATTATTCAATCGTAAATAATAAAGAAGTAACATACCGCTGGTCGGTAAATGTTAATTTTTCACCTGATCAATTTTATTAAGTCTCAATATCTATAATAAGCAATCTAATAATCTCCCAGCAGAACTATTACATTGTAACAGTGTTCAAACTCGCACGTGCTGTTCGTTACATGATGTGACATCGGGTACGGCCATTACTTCAAAGGGAGTGAGTAGCACATTTAAATTAGGGGGTTTTTTTTCACTTAATTTACAGCTACTGTAGTAACGTTTTTTTTTTTAGGAGGGTTTAATTAAAAACATGATTTTATTTTTTTTATAAATAATAATAATAAAATATCTGAAGAAAAAAAGTACGAAACATATGTACACACCTTTTTACAAAATAAGATCGTCTGCTTAAAACAGCACAGCAAATGGTAGTGCAGGATGCACATTAAGTCAATACTTTTACTTTCTACATCCGTAAATAGCGGATTGGACGTGTTGCGATAGATCCCAAATATGTGTTAATGCAAATGGATGGATTAAAACAAAAAGTTATATTCTTCTACCAAAAATATATTATATCAGACAATGTTGGCATTATTACTAAAAACTACGATACAGCAGACTGTATCAAAACAGGATACACCTAATTTGCATATCCAGGTCAGAGGTGTTCGTCACGTGTTCATAATCGATCGGAAAACCAAAACGAAACTTTTTCGATGTCATTTTTAAAAACAATATACAATTAGCTAAATTTGTAAAAAAAATTATGAGTTCAAGTGTCCACGATAAGAGCAACTTTGGGAATCTTTATTGGGAAACTGTTGGGTTGAAGGGAAAAGTTTGATATTGGATTGGGAATTTACGTTAGGGGAATGGGGCCGTTCACCGGCCCCAAAATGTATAGTAGTTTATACCCTGAGATGGGTCCCTAAAAGGGGTCAGTGGGGCAAAGAAAACGTCTGAAGCGATCGGGGTTTGACATTATGGAAACCGAAAATGGCCGAAGTGATTCTCATTTAAAAAAAAAAAAAAACCTGACTGAAAAAATAATTTCCACAATTTCTCTGACGACGGAAATCCGTCTCACGACGGACAGTTAACAGCCATGTATATTATTTCAAATTGTACTTGACACCAGTGTTATAGCAGTTATACTAAAAAATATTTACATTTAACAACATTCTAAATCAAAATGGTTACCCACTATATATTAAATGTAACAGACTATTCCTGAAACAAAAACTTGTTGAGCTTCTGGCAGTTTTGAATTTTCTCACAAATAAAAAACATGGAGGCCTTAAAAAAAGTGCATGAACCACTTTATCAGTCTTTAAAATGTACTGAATTATTGATCATAGAAATGTATCTTTTATTTTAATTTTTTAATAAACAAAAAACCTGATAATTTTTTTAATTTGTAGAAGCCTGACATGGTTTTTCCATGGACAATGGTAATTCTATAATTATTACAGGAAAAACAAGTCTGGTATTTCTCCTGTAACCTAACTTCCAGATCTAATAAGGAAGCATTTTAATTATGGTAATATGGTGATGTAAACATGGTTAATGACCACACAAATAAGAGAGGAAACTTGCTGTCACCAAGCAATGGACTACTCTTTTCCATTAGCAGCAAGGGATTGTTTATATGCAGCATCCCACAAACAGGATAGTACATACCACAGCCTTTGGTACACCAGATGTGGAGCACTGACTGGAATGAGAAATATCCCAATGTGACCACTTAGGTGGATCAATCACCAGATCCAATGAGTAATGAATGTAAAGTAAAACATTTTGGCGTGTTTCTTACTCTAGTCGTCTTGGTGGCGGAGGTGGTTTCACTTTTTCCTGTATGAAATGTGTCGATGTGTTCCGAGGCGGAGACGGTGCTCGCGACTTTTTATGGGAAATAATTTCATTTGTATTCTCTAACTTAATGTCAGAATTGTTTGGAGAACTGATCTGGTCTTCACTCAAGAAGTCGAAATTTGAAAGAGCTTGCTACAAAGAAAAAAACAAAAACATAAAATACTGATTAAAATTGTCAAAATGAAAACAAATGGAGGTAAGGAACTAATGAACCATGTATTTAAGAAATAAATATATTTATTAATAATACGAAGATACTAAAGACGGAAGGTTACAGGGTTGATGGATCTTTTAAAAGAATAAACTAGGAATACTCTGTGAGTTTCACTTTTCAGATATCCTCAACCTGACTTTGCCCTTATTTATAGTCCATACCATCATCCTACTTTTTTTTTCTTTTTCTTTTAAAATAATTTTAGTTTGGTTTGATGTAAGAAGAAAAGTAAAAGTGTTTTGGAAAAAACACAAAAAAACACCCTATTTTTGCATGCAATTTAGAAAACAATTCTCTCAGAAATAAATAACGTGTAGTAAATTCCATAGCATGAAAAAAACACATTCTCTGTGGGAAGGACTATAGATGAGTAGTCAGATTGATGTGTGAAAAGAAAAACTGTTGTAACTGAGGGTCAGCTTCTGGCATAACATTTTTTTTTTTTAAAAAGAGTAACATTACGAAATTCCCATTTTTGAACTGCTGATTTTGTAAGTTTAGATTTAAAATCTCACCATACTCTCCTTAAAGCACACCTATTATAACAGTTGTATATTTTCAATACACTCACAATCTATCTTAATCAGTCAGTACAGATTGAAAATTACAGAAGCACAAATCTACTTATAAATAATTCTTGTTGGTACCCACTGCAAACAACCATGACTAATTTGTAAAAATAAAAAGAAGCAATTTTTATGATTAAAGAAAATCTAATTTCTTAACTAGCTAATGAAAAAATATATTCCAATATGGGTCGTGTATGCTTTGATGTAACCTACTTTTACCAATACGAGTCGTGTATGCTTTGATGCAACCTACTTTTACGTCTTTCTCGGGTGACTCTTCGCTAGCTGGCACGAAACTCAGTCGCTCGCTGACCTCAGTGTCTTTTGACGGTGTGGGCGGCTCGAAGCTAATTTCATGTACGGCTGGACCACGATCAGCGGACATAATACCTGGAACAAACATCACTACAGGTGTGAAAACCTGTCTGTTATAGCCAGCAATACCCAGCAATAAGTTAACGTAAACTTTTAGTCTGTTTAACACCACCAATAGAGTGCATTGATTAATGGTATCATTATTGTAACTGATTAAAGAATTTAAAATATGGGAATAACCTATCAAGTCCAAATATTTTTAAATGTCTAAATATTAAAATACTAGTATACTGGTTCAAAATGCAAGAGATGAAAATATCACTGGATCCAAATGTTTGAATGTACTTGTTGAAAAGTAGAGGGTTTCTGTGTGTTTTATCACAAAACAGGTTTTTTTATTATCTCAAACTAAAATCTGAATTCTGGACAATAGAAACAAGTTTGTTTTGTTTAAATAGCATGCTCTTTAACATACCAGTCGTGGTGCACTGGGCCACCGACGGGCATTGATCCTAGACAGATCATGTTTTATTACTGGACTACGTGCTACCTCTCTGGAAAATATGAAGTTTAATGTTTATCGCTGAACTAACCTGGAGATGTAATATTAGTTGGAGGACTTGAAATGTTGGTGTCTGCACAGTTTGGCGGTAGAGCTCGTTTCATCAATCTTCCCCAGGTGGCCACATTAATATTCATCTGGCCAGGACGCAGGAAGTTTTTGCCCTTGTGCTTCGGAAATATTCTCCTCTGTCTTTGAAGTTTCGGTTTCCGTGACAACGTGGGGTTGATAAAGGTTATCTAAGAAGAAAATATTTTTCAATTTTAGGTCTCTTTAATTGATTTTGTTTGTCGGCTTTTTTCATTTTCTTCCCATTTAGAAAAATCCATTTATCAACGTAACATAGTTTGCTACAATTTTTTTTTTTTAAATCTATTATTTTTATTTTTACCCCCATGTTAAATATATGTAGGTGTATATTATATATGTGGCAAATCAAGCTCACAATGGATATAAATAACTATATTTTTCATAGATATGTACATTAGATTATCCAAGGAAGAAAAGGTTTCTGTGGCCAGCTAAGAAATTGTTAATATATTTAAAACTTAGTATGGTACAATTATGACATCCCTAGTTTTAATTCCTATTATCAATCTTAGAAACAAATTATAAAAACCCCTGATTGCATGAATAGATTCACCAGGTCAAGAGGAGTTCTTTAATCATTTAACTTCATTATTGATGTAACAATTATAAAACATTTTTTAGAAATGTGGAACTGCTCTTCTTATTTAAAATTTCTCTGCTGGAATTATTATCAAAAGCATCAAACCTAACCTCAGCAAATAAGATTCCTTGAGGTTCGAGATGGATTGTTATTCCGTGTCTCTTGTCGATAAGGAAGTCCTCAAGTCGTAAAAACTTAACAGCACACATCTGACGCCAGTCTCTCCAAAGAATAGCAATTTCTAGCTCCCGCGACTGAAACAACAAGCAGTGTTATTATCACATCACTGTGAAAGACGTATTAAATGACATTTGATTACAGGTAGCTTCTCCGCACAATACACACTACTAAAAAATTTAAAACTGAAGAAATTTTTTAAAATTTTCTCTTTTCATGCTGGTTACTCTTTCTTTTCTTCTTTTTTTGACAAAAATTCAAAGATTTCCCCATTACTGTGATACCTACTGCCAATAAAATTAAATTAATCATACTAATCTCTTTTTTTTCATACATAAATTTAAAGATTTATCCTATACTGTAACACCCACAAGCAATGTTTAAAAAGCATGTACAGCAGGATATTAAACAAAACTTCTGCCATCATTCCATGAGATACTTTCTCTAACAAACACAAATACTCAAATGTGTGTCACAAAGTCACTTCTAAAGTATGCATAAAGTTTTGTTTAATGACACCACTAGAGCACATTGATTAATTACTAGTAATCATTGGCTATTGGATGTCAAACATTTGATAATTCTGACATGTTGCCTAAGAGTAAAGCCGCTACATTCTTCATTAGAAGCAAGGAATCTTCTATATACACTTTTCCAGACAGGATAGCACATACCATGATCTTTAATATACCATCATGGATCTCCAAGAACACAACAGGATACAGGACTGAGAGGTTACCTCGTCAATGTCGACCAATGTATGCGAGACTGGAATGAGGTTATAGTCGAGGTTGACCCAATGTATGCGACATAGGAATGAGAGGTTACCCGGTAGAGTTTGACCCAATGTATGTGATATAGGAATGAGAGGTTACCCGGTCAAGGTTGGCCCAATGTATGTGATATAGGAATGAGAGGTTACCTGATCAAGGTTGACCCAATGTATGTGACATATGAATGAGAAGTTACCCGGTTGAGATTAACCCAATGTATGCGATATAGGAATGAGAGGTTACCCGGTCGAGGCTGACCCAATGTATGTGACATAGGAATGAGAGGTTACCCAGTCCAGGTTGACCCAATGTACGTGATATAGGAATGAGAGGTTAGCCGGTTGAGGTTAACCCAGTGTAATACAGGAATGAGAGGTTACCCGGTTGAGATTGACCCAATGTATGTGATACAGGAATGAGGTTACCCAGTCGAGGTTGACCCAATGTATGTGATATAGGAATGAGAGGTTACCTGGTCAAGGTTGGCCCAATGTATGTGATATAGGAATGAGAGGTTACCTGATCAAGGTTGACCCAATGTATGTGACATACGAATGAGAGGTTACCCGGTTGAGATTGACCCAATGTATGCGATATAGGAATGAGAGGTTACCTGGTTGAGGCTGACCCAATGTATGTGACATAGGAATGAGAGGTTACCCAGTCCAGGTTGACCCAATGTACGTGATATAGGAATGAGAGGTTACCCGGTTGAGGTTGACCCAGTGTAATACAGGAATGAGAGGTTACCCGGTTGAGATTGACCCAATGTATGCGATATAGGAATGAGAGGTTACCCGGTCGAGGCTGACCCAATGTATGTGACATAGGAATGAGAGGTTACCCGGTTGTGGTTGACCCAGTGTAATACAGGAATGAGAGGTTACCCGGTCGTGGTTGACCCAGTGTAATACAGGAATGAGAGGTTACCCGGTCGAGCTTGACCCAATGTATGTGATATAGGAATGAGAGGTTACCCGGTCAAGGTTGCCCCAATGTATGTGATATAGGAATTAGAGGTTACCCGATCAAGGTTGCCCCAGTGTATGCGATATAGGAGAGGTTACTCGATCGAGGTTGCCCCAGTGTATGCGACATAGGAATGAGAGGTTACCCGATCGAGGTTGACCCAGTGTATGTGATATAGGAATGACAGGTTACCCAGTCGAGGTTGATCCAATGTATGTGATATAGGAGTGAGAGGTTACCCGATCGAGGTCTATCGTGTATCTGTGATCCCAGCACTGCTGACTACAGGCTTTCCAGCCTGTCTGTACGACCTGCTGATTGTCCAGCTTCAACACAGCCATTACTTCATCTGGCAAACACAAAACAAAACAACCGTTTAACCAGAGGATAACATCAAATATGTGGTTATATATTTTACTGACTCACTTGACTTTTAATGTTACAGTATTTACTGACTCCCTCAATAGTTGAACTTTAATCGAACAGTATCTATTTACTGACTCAATCAATATTTGAACTTTAATCTAACAGTATACATTTTACTGACTCACTTGATATTTCAACTTTAATTGTAAATATTTACAGACTCACTTAATATTTTGTCTTTAATGGTATACATTTACTCGCTCAATATTTCATTTTTACTGTTATATATTTTATTGACTTACTTGATATTTTGTCTTTATTGTTATACATTTATAGGCTCATTCGATATTTCATATTTAATATTGTATATTGTACTCACTCGATATTTTGTCTTTAATACTATATATATATTTACTGACATCTTTAATACTATATCTTTACCGACTCACTCGATATTTCGTCTTTAATGTTGTATATTTACCAACTCACTCAATATTTCGTCTTTAATACTATATATTTACTGACTCACTCGATATTTCGTCTTTAACTGTTGTATATTTACCGACTCACTCGATATTTCGTCTTAAATACTATATATTTACTGACTCACTCGATATTTCGTCTTTAATACTATATATTTACTGACTCACTTGATATTTTCGTCTTTAACTGTTGTATATTTACCGACTCACTCGATATTTCATCTTTAATACTATATATTTACCAACTCACTTGATATTTCGTCTTTAATGTTGTATATTTACCAACTCACTTGATATTTCGTCTTTAATACTATATATTTACCGACTCACTCGATATTTCGTCTTTAATGTATATTTACCAACTCACTCTATATTTTGTCTTTAATACTATATATTTACCGACTCACTCGATATTTCGTCTTTAATGTTGTATACTTACCAACTCACTCGATATTTCGTCTTTAATGTTGTATATTTACCAACATATTTTATCTTTAATACTATATATTTACTGACTCACTCGATATTTCGTCTTTAATGTTGTAAATTTTACTACTGCCTCGTCTAAGAAGACTGCGACTTTCTCCAGGACTTGACATTAGCAGCTGCAACGTATCTTTCCGTCGTGTTGGGAATTCCTCCAACAAACCTTGAACACCCACCAATCTGTTATACAAAGAAAAACAAATAACACACAATAGATTTTTACACCACTAAATATGAACAGTTCTGAAAATAAGCATGTTGACATAAGAAGAGCAATGATATCATGATTATGACATTTCTGTTTATAGAACTTTAAAGTCTTGTTAAGGCTTTCTTGGTACCTATATGCTTTGAATACACCAATTACACCTGCAAACACAATTCAATTGAGAACCTCATGATTCTTATTATGTCTGCTCTTGTAATAAAATGATTCACAATTTTACTCATTTTATTAATAAAATGCCATGACTTTTTAAAACAATTGTCAAAGTACTTTTCTTAGAATTAACTGGCCTCTGAAAATAGCGAGATCGATAGTTTCGTTCACTTGTCGCTCGCATAATCATAGTTTTGTGTAACCCATTTTTCGTTTGTGCACTGAATTTATGACATCATTTACATGATCATGACTGGTTATGTATAAACGAAATGGGTTCCCAGAATTTTATTTTGCGTGACCCATAAATTGTCAGTCTTGATTAATAACATTTTTTCTACGATCTTCAACATCATCTGATTATCAGGTTTAGCTCTTTCACTCGCCAAATTCGCCAATTGCGAATTTTGATAACAATTGGCGAATTTTATTTTAATTTGGCCAAAGAATTTCAAGTATTAATTGATATTTTGTTCCAAAATAACCGGGCATCTATAAAATTTGGAAGTTTAATAGATAATTTGGTGAAATTTTCTGCTGGTCCAGAGCTAGCCCTGGATTATACCAACCTGACTTCCAGTTTTCCTGTCAGTGACGCTGCCTTGGATAGCGGTGAGTTTTTATGCAGTGATGCGTGCGACATCCGCTGGCCCGTGTACGCCGGGTGCATCAGTTCATTGAGCTCCTCCTTGAGCACCTCCACCCTCCCGGAGTACGGTTCCAGCTCCGTCAGACGTTTCTCCAGAGATATCTTCATCAACTCCAGCTTCTGGCTCGACTCACTCAGATTCGTCTGAGCCTGCGCAACAACATGGCAAACGTTACTAAGCACAGTCTATAAAATAAATTCTAGATTTTCAGCCCCTCCCACTCCTAGAATAAAGAACCCCCTCCCACAATCCTCCCAATATTTTGCTCAATTTGCAGTATTTCCAATGTCCTAAAATTATAAAAGAAAAGTTCATCCACACCCAAATTTTCAAAACAATTGAGAGGAAAATCTAGTATTTAATTTACCAGACATAGCACATACCACAACGTTTGATATTCCAATCGTTGTGCATTGGCTAAAACAAGAAATAGCCCAATGGGCCGAACGATGGGGATCGATACTAAACCGGTCGCAATTCAGCCTTACCACTGGGCTACATACTGCCCCTAGACAGATGACAGAGGAAAGGAATGCAAGTTTAATGTTATAACTGCGGGGAGCAGACATGATGAATCTCTAACATAGAATGGAGGTTACAAAAGATGTCCATGTTAATTGTTACTAGTTTACGAGCGTGTCGTACCTCTTTAAGAGCCTTCTTGTCTTCAGATTTATTGTTCTGCAACAAGCGGATCACATTCTTTGCACCTTCGGACACAGCAGCCTCTATTCGCAGATGATGCCGCAGTTCCTCAATTCGCAGCTCTAGTGGAGACAGAACTTCACAGCGATGACCAGCTTAAAAAACACACCATTCTTACTAGTGATAATCTAGAAACATACACAGCAATAACAGACTGAAAACAACCTGTACTGCAAACTAGACAAAGTTCTGAGTTCAATAAATTAAGATAACAATCTTCCATCAAATATTATATAAAAGTTGTGTATTATTCTGCCAATTGTCAAACATATATAAAACTAAGTAGTGACAGAAATAAATATTTTTTGTCAATTATTTTCTAAAGATTCAATTGATTTATACATCATTTGTTGATGCCAATTTAATTAATTTGATCTATTTTGGAGTTTGCTTATTTATGACCTCATTATTTGTAGTTAACATTGTATATAACTATAACAAATCAAGATTAAGACAGGTAACCTATGTGACAATATCATTGTCATTTTTATGCAATCATTGCCATATTCTCCATCTATTTCATGTATCTGGAGTTTCATTTAACTACATGTAACTAGTCAAATTAATTCTTGTAAACAATCAACAAGAATCCAAATTTCTGTTTATTCACTTTAAGCAGTCTGAAATTCCAGTTCTGATGGGGTATGAAGTGTGATTATGTTTGTTGTGGTCGGTCTGGGATCGATCACTGTTGATGGCCCATTTTTCGTTCCAGCCAGTGCACCACAACTGGTATATTAAAGGTTGTAGTATGTGCTATCCTGTCTGTTGGACGGGGCATATAAAAGATCCCTTGTTACTAATGGAAAAATGTAGCGGGTTTCCTCTTGAAGACTATATGCCAACCAGGGTTAACTCTGGGTGATCAGAAAACTTCACCAACTTATCTAAAAAATGAAAAACCTAGAGCTATTTCCCAACAAAATATCAATTATTATACAATTTTTCCCCACCAAATTAACATAAATTTCGCAAATTGTTCTTAAAATTCGCAATTGACAGAGCTAATCCTGCCAAAATTACAAATAATTTGAATCCAATATCCGATGATTAATAAATCAATGAGCTCTAGTGGTGTCGTTAAACAAAAACAGACTAAATAAAGGTTGAAAGCAGTAAACAACATGGATACCATCAGTGTCAGCAATGACGGTGTCCTGTCCCACTTTTATCATTTGCATCCGAATGATCTCAATCTTTGTCTTGGCGTCTATCAACATCTCCTGGGCCTCGGCCAGCAGCTTCTTGTCGCGGGAAGACCCTGTACTGTACATCGCTATCATGTTCTCAGCTCCCTGCTTTACCTGCAATCAACACAAATACCCCGTACTGTACATCGCTATCATGTTCTCAGCTCCCTGCTTTACCTGCAATCAACACAAAGGCCCCTGTACTGTACATCGCTATCATGTTCTCAGCTCCCTGCTTTACCTGAAATCAACACAAAGGCTCCGTACTGTACATCGCTATCGTGTTCTCAGCTCCCTGCTTTACCTGCAATCAACACAAAAACCCTGTACTGTACATCACTATCGTGTTCTCAGCTCCCTGCTTTACCTGCAATCAACACAAAGGCCCCGTACTGTACATCGCTATCATGTTCTCAGCTCCCTGCTTTACCTGCAATCAACACAAAGACCCCTGTACTGTACATCGCTATCGTGTTCTCAGCTCCCTGCTTTACCTGTAATCAACACACTGTACATCGCTATCGTGTTCTCAGCTCCCTGCTTTACCTGCAATCAACACAAAGACCCTGTACTGTACATCGCTATCTTGTTCTCAGCTCCCTGCTTTACCTGCAATCAACACAAAGACCCCGTACTGTACATCGCTATCATGTTCTCAGCTCCCTGCTTTACCTGCAATCAACACAAAGGCCCCGTACTGTACATTGCTATAATGTTCTCAGCTCCCTGCTTTACCTGCAATCAACACCAAGACCCTGTACTGTACATCGCTATCATGTTCTCAGCTCCCTGCTTTACCTGAAATCAACACAAAGACCCTGTACTGTACATCGCTATCATGTTCTCAGCTCCCTGCTTTACCTGCAATCAACACAAAGACCCCGTACTGTACATCGCTATCATGTTCTCAGCTCCCTGCTTTACCTGCAATCAACACAAAGACCCCGTACTGTACATCGCTATCGTGTTCTCAGCTCCCTGCTTTACCTGCAATCAACACAAAGACCCCGTACTGTACATCGCTATCGTGTTCTCAGCTCCCTGCTTTACCTGCAATCAACACAAAGACCCAGTACTGTACACTGCTATCATGTTCTCAGCTCCCTGCTTTACCTGCAATCAACACAAAGACCCCATACTGTACATCGCTATCATGTTCTCAGCTCCCTGCTTTACCTGCAATCAACACAAAGACCCCGTACTGTACATTGCTATCGTGTTCTCAGCTCCCTGCTTTACCTGAAATCAACACAAAGACCCCGTACTGTACATGTACTGTACATCGCTATCGTGTTCTCAGCTCCCTGCTTTACCTGCAATCAACACAAAGACCCTGTACTGTACATCGCTATCGTGTTCTCAGCTCCCTGCTTTACCTGCAATCAACACAAAGACCCCGTACTGTACATCGCTATCTTGTTCTCAGCTCCCTGCTTTACCTGCAATCAACACAAAGACCCCGTACTGTACATGTACTGTACATCGCTATCATGTTCTCAGCTCCCTGCTTTACCTGCAATCAACACAAAGACCCCGTACTGTACATCACTATCATGTTCTCAGCTCCCTGCTTTACCTGAAATCAACACAAAGGCTCCGTACTGTACATCGCTATGATGTTCTCAGCTCCCTGCTTTACCTGCATTCAACATAACACAGGGCTACAAACAGGTCATGTCAGGGATTTAGATGGGTAGCAGGGCATTTCCCCCCCAGTCATTAGTGGTATAAATAAATCCCACTATTATTTTATAATATTTTATGTAAAACATTGAAAACAAACACATGAACACATTCAACAGTCTACATTTAGAGGTTGTTTGTAAGTTGCTTGACGTTTATCAGACATTTACAGGAGAAACAAAACAAGCAAACAATACATAAAACATTTTTAAATGTCATATATCAAAACTGAGGGGGGGGGGGGGGGGGGGGGGAGAAGGGAGGAGAGAGAATATACAAGGGAGGAATTGTCCTGGGGGGAAATGTCCTAGAATCCTTTAAATTGCATCAAAGTCGAGGCGATAAACAGTGCACCCAAAATACATATGCCCAATATAATCACACACAAATTAACTACATACATGTTGACCTGAAAACATTTCCTCTCAAAACCATTGAAATATTAAGTTTAATTAGATTAAAATAGCTTGAAATGCATTTCTGAATACTGACAGTACTGAACTAAAACAACCTTCCTGCGTTCAGAAAAGACAAAAGTCCCTGCTGTGCCCAAATTACTGAGATCTAGAACCCTGCATGTTCATTGATCAATTATAACAACAAAAAAATTATTTGGCTTTACTGATTTAATTATCATTTTAAAAAATCCATGATCAGTTGTGTGGAAAATGTTACCTCTAATTGTTCCTCCAGTTTAAATGATGGAATTGATATAAATGTGTTGGTGTTTGTTTTTCAAGTGTACCTAAATAGTAACTGATCTAGGACTTATACAATGTAAGTTGATGGGTAAAAAACATGTAACTTAATGCTGGAGCTAAAAAGAAAAGTTGATGGTGTCCCTGCAAAATCACTGCCTATTTTGCCTTTTAACTAAGTCAAGACGAGACAAATTGAAAACAACCTTTAATTCAACTTGTATACTGAGTTATTTAAGTGTTGTGTAAAACTGCTGACATTTTGTGTAAAATAATTAATAGAAGCTCACTTTTAATTCTATATTGAGCTGTTTCTGCAAAAGAGTTTTCCGATGATCGATGTTAGACTGTTCGCCATGGCCATCTCTTTCCGGAGATTTTACATGTTCTGAAACAAACAAAAAACATACATATAGTTCTTCATTTTAAGAACTGCAATCAAGTACTTTAAAATCTTTATGAATGAATGCATGAATGTTTAACAACAGACTAGCACAAACAATACATCAGCTTTTGAGTGTCAAAGATAAATATATGAATGAATAGATATAAAAATTTTACATAAATTAAAGCAGTATAAACAGCTGTCCAAAAATATAAATATAAAATAAAGTAAGTAAAATCTACATGTACATATACCATGGATATAAATATTTCTAACATAATGTTTTGTTTTTTAAATATCAATAAATGTCACAACTTGAATAATTAGGACAATACCAACATCCATGATCACACATGTATATCGTTGTGTGTTGGTTGACTTTGTGGAAAGACATACTCCTTATTTTGCCTCTCAGTATTTGGTACCAAAAAATATGTCGGTCTGATATTCACGGGCATTTCCGGTTTTGCTGAACTGATCAAAGTTTTAAAATGATTATTTTAATAACGATTTCAAGATACATGAAAAACAATAAAGATGTTTGTAAAGTGATCGCCTAATGTGGGATAAAAATGTTTTCATTTCCATCTTCATCGAATGAATTGATCACTTTGATATTGCCAGCTGATAAAATATAGTTTCGTTTTTGTAAAGATAGTATATATACTGTTGTGATTAATGAAAAATATATTTATTGGACTTAAAATAACAATTTATGAGAGGAAGCCACTGATTGGTACTTTTGTCTGGGTTTTAATCCTGGTTTTGTTCTGGTTACACATACAATAGCAGAAACACACAAAATGGTGTGAAATGCGTTCACTACATGCTCAATCATGCTGCATGCAATGCACATGAAATGCCAGTATGTGGACACATAAAAGTCACGTAACGGTGTCATATATTCCTCGTCACATTAAGAATGCCACGACTCAGAGAAGAACAAAGCGAGCGTTTGGGCATGGTTCAAGGGGGGACTTCGCAAAGCCAAGTTGCTAGGACCTTCAGAGTCCATCCATCAACAATTGGACGACTTGTTGAACGTCATCAACAGACCGGGAATGTCCGTGATCGACCTTGACCTGGTCAACGTCCAGTTACGACCCCACGCCAAGATCGGCAGATTTGACATCACCACCTCCGTGACCGGTTCAGAACTGCGACGATGACAGCAAGCAACACGATAGGACGTCATGGAAGGACTATCCATCCGATGACGGTCATCCGTGGACTCACAACGGCTGGACTCAGATGCAGATGCCCGTACAATGGTAACATCATGACACCGCGACATCGTGCTGCGAGACTAGAGTTTGCTCTCCAGAATAGTAATCATCCACCATCTTCCTCTCATAAATTGTTATTTTAAGTCCAATAAATATATTTTTCATTAATCACAACAAAATATTGAAAAATATCTGTTTTGCGTTTTCATTGTGTGTCAGTATATATTATTTGGCACCCAAGATAAATGATTTTAATGATAAACAATACCAATACCGTTGTTTTTAAAAGCGGTGATAACTCCCTAAAAATTAAAATTTATAATATTTTATATAAAAATGCTGAATAAACAGAATGACAGAAAGTAAAAATCATGTTACAACCAATTATATCTGCAATTGAGGACAAAATATCAGATGATAGTTAGCGGAAACAAAACACAGAATGACCGTTCTGATCATGTGACAAATTTTGCACCAAATAAGTGGTTTTTCAGTCCGAGATTGCCGAATCCATAAAAAATAAAATGTTTTCATTGCTCAAATAAAATATAACTTTTATTGTGTGTATCGAACATATAAATGGATACACGTATGGGACAAAATAGTAGCTGTTAAAAATACTGTTAAATTACATTACAGTAACTGTCGTAGGTTTTTCGTCAGTTTCTTTTTGTACACACAACCCAGCTTGTTTCCTTTGATGTACAGTGTGCAGACTAATTGTTGTTTTCTTTTATGTGTGGAAAAAAGTGTGCATTTGGAAGTACTGGAAATAGGTGCTGTAAAATATTGTAGGGTGTGGAAAAATAAAGAGGAATGCAAAAAAATAAAGGAGGGTGGCAAAATGTGAAAGGAGGGCGGCAAAATGCAATAGTTGGGCGGGCCGCCACGCTTAAAAGCATGATACTGAAAAAAATCTGGTACTGGATTTAAAAAAGATTTCAATGATACTGCATGTACAACTTGTACTAGATTTCATGATTTCCAGTAGCAGCAAGAGATATATGCACTTTCCCGCAGCCAGAACAGTACATATCATGACCTTTCATATTGAAGTTAATATATATATATATATATATGTTATCCAAACAGCAGTTACACTAATAACCCACATGAAAACATGTATGGTGAGAATGCCACGTTGGCCAGGAGCATGTAAGAGCTGACTTCGTGTAGCTAAACACCCACCCGATAAAGTGACTGGCGAGAATGTTGCATTGCCCAGGAGCATGTAAGAGGTGACTTCGTGTAGCTAAACACCCACCTGAGAATGTGTCTGGTGAGAATGCCGCATTGGCCAGGAGCATGTAAGAGCTGACTTCGTGTAGCTAAACACCCACCTGAGAATGTGTCTGGTGAGAATGCCGCATTGGCCAGGAGCATGTAAGAGGTGACTTCGTGTAGCTAAACACCCACCTGAGAATGTGTCTGGTGAGAATGCCGCATTGGCCAGGAGCATGTAAGAGCTAACTTCGTGTAGCTAAACACCCACCTGAGAATGTGTCTGGTGAGAATGCCGCATTGGCCAGGAGCATGTAAGAGCTAACTTCGTGTAGCTAAACACCCACCTGAGAATGTGTCTGGTGAGAATGCCGCATTGGCCAGGAGCATGTAAGAGCTAACTTCGTGTAGCTAAACACCCACCTGAGAATGTGTCTGGTGAGAATGCCGCATTGGCCAGGAGCATGTAAGAGCTAACTTCGTGTAGCTAAACACCCACCTGAGAATGTGTCTGGTGAGAATGCATTGGCCAGGAGCACACTTCGTGTAGCTAAACACCCACCTGAGAATGTGTCTGGTGAGAATGCCGCATTGGCCAGGAGCATGTAAGAGCTAACTTCGTGTAGCTAAACACCCACCTGAGAATGTGTCTGGTGAGAATGCCGCATTGGCCAGGAGCATGTAAGAGCTAACTTCGTGTAGCTAAACACCCACCTGAGAATGTGTCTGGTGAGAATGCCGCATTGGCCAGGAGCATGTAAGAGCTAACTTCGTGTAGCTAAACACCCACCTGAGAATGTGTCTGGTGAGAATGCCGCATTGGCCAGGAGCATGTAAGAGCTAACTTCGTGTAGCTAAACACCCACCTGAGAATGTGTCTGGTGAGAATGCCGCATTGGCCAGGAGCATGTAAGAGCTAACTTCGTGTAGCTAAACACCCACCTGAGAATGTGTCTGGTGAGAATGCCGCATTGGCCAGGAGCATGTAAGAGCTAACTTCGTGTAGCTAAACACCCACCTGAGAATGTGTCTGGTGAGAATGCCGCATTGGCCAGGAGCATGTAAGAGCTAACTTCGTGTAGCTAAACACCCACCTGAGAATGTGTCTGGTGAGAATGCCGCATTGGCCAGGAGCATGTAAGAGCTAACTTCGTGTAGCTAAACACCCACCTGAGAATGTGTCTGGTGAGAATGCCGCATTGGCCAGGAGCATGTAAGAGCTAACTTCGTGTAGCTAAACACCCACCTGAGAATGTGTCTGGTGAGAATGCCGCATTGGCCAGGAGCATGTAAGAGCTAACTTCGTGTAGCTAAACACCCACCTGAGAATGTGTCTGGTGAGAATGCCGCATTGGCCAGGAGCATGTAAGAGCTGACTTCGTGCAGCTCCTGTTGCAGGTCCTGTAGCTTGTTGTTGGCCTGTTTTACAATGCTGTTCAGACTCTTCTTGTCCTTGGACGCCTCCCGCATCTTCTCCGCTCCCTCCTTTATCTTCATCTCCTTGCGGATCTCCTTCCGCAGCTGTTCACGCACTTCCTCCAGCCGCTGCTGTCTGTCAGCATCAGACACGTCGGCTTCAATCCCATACCGAATGTTGATCTCTCCAAATGAGTTTCTATTAGACATCCCTCCCTGAAAACAAAGAATGAACAAATATTTAAAATTCTGCCAGATTAGCAGGGTTGAAAATTAGCAATATCCCGGTTGCCGAGGGCACCTTTATTGGCACCGACAGACACACACAAACACTCACACATATGACACAAACACACTGATAGACACACACACAAAAACACACTGATAGAGACACACACACACACACAAAAACACTCTGACAGACACGCACAAACACACTGGCAGACACACACACACACAAAAACAGTTGAAAATGTGTCGTGTTTTTGCTTTGCTCAATGCTGGCCCTGGTCTTTGTGCATAGGAAACTGAACCAGTCATTTGAAGTCATTGCCTCATCCACCCAATCACACTACGACTGACATTAAATTGCCTCGCGACTTCTCGTTGACCGTGTTCAACCTGTATCTGACCTACTCCACTGCCCTTCTCAACATTAGTCAAACACGACGCATTTTCAACTGAAGTGTGCGTGAATATGTGGATAGCAATCATGCACACTTTTATACCCATGGTGAAAACACATTGCACGGGCACAACATACAGAATTTCAGACATGAGTGAGTTGAGACAACCCATTTGTTGAGGTGATAGTAGGTACATGTGTTTTACCATTTTGTTGTGGCCTCTAACCGGAAGTACCATTACTCATCTTGAAATCCAAATGCTACTTATGAAACCTCACTCTGGGCCTAATCCATGAAGGCCATACATTCCTTCTTTCATAATTAGTGTGTTAGACGGGCATCGTTAACGTGTAGTACTAACAATAGGAGTGACCCTACAATAGTGACGCTGAGTATATATACTTGTATACAGGCGACTAAGCAGAAAAACAAACAAGAAACGGTGTCTGTTGTCAAGTGCTTACGCTGTCGAGCATTTTCACCAGGTATTTGAAGTCAGGTAGCATGGGCTGAAATGAGGACACATGCACAACAGCGGCCTGACGTGTGATTATAAATACACAAATTACGTAATAGATAGTCGATCAGGACCGACGTGTGATTATAAATACACAAATTACGTAATAGACAGTCGATCAAGACTGACATGTTAAACATAAATTGTCTGTCTTTCTGTGTTCTAACCTGTTGGGTGGGAAAATTCATATTAAAATGACCCTACAACAGGTCAATCCCTAAAGCAAAACCGCAAGCGTGTATATTGAATAGAACCCTTTATAACCAGAAAAGCATACTTTGACCGGAATTATATTCAAACATGGAAATAAACTAAAATCACCATGACACCTCATATATTTAAGGTTATTTTATATTGCATTACAACAAATAGACGACAATAACATTGTGAACTATGTTTAAAAGATGGATTTATGATTATACGTGAAGTAAATATCAATCTGATTAGGGCCATTCCATGTCAAATCAACAAATATTTGAGGTCGCCCACGCACTTCGGTCTCGGATTCACTTGAAATTTGTACCAAATATGTCTCAGTTATCCACATCAACAAATCTCAAATTTGAGTTCTGTATTTCAAATACTTTTGAAGTAATTGACGTTTTCCTAACTATATGGTAAGAGTTAAATTTAGCTGAAAAATGGCCGCTGTAATTTTCCTGCTATATTTCAAGACCTATTATCTCAGGACATAATGGACATAGAGCTCTGAAATTTTGCATGGGCTGGTGCTTTTCAGTCATCATACTGAATGACTGGATACAAATGAAAAATGTTGAAAATGCAACTTATTTCACGAGCACCCATTTTCCTGACTCTAAAACGGTATGTTACATTCACTGCATACACAAAATTGTTTTTGTCTATGAAGTACACCCCAATCACTGTATAATTGTAAAGTTTTACATCTATGTAGTGCTTAGTTATGGAATAATACCCTTCCGAAATAAAAAAAATGTCACTTGGGGAACATTTTCAATGACTAAAAACCTAATGTGGGTTAACTTAAAAAATCCTAAAACTGAGCTCAATTTATAGCTAATGTGATGTAGTCTGTGTGTGCCAAATTTCATTATCAATATAGAAGCCCCTCTTGGGAAATTTATCTTTGAATTATGCATGACCTCAGCATATGCAAAGCATTTCGGAGGATATAACCAGTTAAAACATACATTGTTAATATATTTTCTCATTATAAAATAGCCACATTTCAGTAATTTTGCTACTTGTATAGATTTAAGATTAGTAATTGTTTACAGGATGAAATATTTTCTTCAGTAACACCAAAAACATTAGCTCATTTAACCCCTTGGAGCTGGGATCGGTGAAGTAGTTTTACTGTTGCTTGTATAGTATGACGAGTACAAAACAGTTGTTTAGAAACCTCACAAACTGAAAGTATATATCAGGAAATTTCCCAAGACAGCACGTCCAAATATTCAAAACTGACATTGGTGAAATGTGGGTGGGTTTTTATTTTTTATTTACCAAGAACATTAGAAATTAATGATTAGTATCATTTGGCAAGTATGGCTACATGTTTAGCTTCTTGTACTTATGGATCTGAAGACAATGAATGTCATCAAACTAAGTAGAAAACAAGAACTCCTGAAACTTTCTGATCTAGATGATGATACCAAAGAACTTTTGCGACTCTGAACAGGAAAAAAAACCCAGTGGTGGCTTGGTCATATAAGAGATATATCCAAGAAACATGAAGATTTTAAAATTTCATTCATGCATCCTCATGGTCCAGCAAGATCATTTCATTGGCTAGAAAGAAAAAACATCTGGTACGTGTCATTCCAGTGTATTCTGTGTCTACTAAATGCACCAACCACAACAAATGGCCACCAGTATTATCTGGATAAAAAGGATGAAAGACATAACAAATCTGGCATGAACTGTAGTCACAACACTGTTTCTAAGGATAAATTGCTGGCAACTTAATAAAAACTACATGACTCTTACATGGTACTAAATACATATACATCCATCCATTCATCCATACATACAATAATAATATAACAATAAATATTATTTCGCCTTCATGTAAAATTCGCCTTCATGTAAAATTCTTTAATCTCATTGGTTGTTTGCCGTTGGACAAATCCCTTGTACCCCTGTGGGCGGAGCCAAATTCTCTTATACCCCGTCTGTAATTTCCAACAGTTTCCAGCCACCCCAGTTAATGCTAAAGCAATGATTAGATTATAAATAAATCAAGTTGTTTTTTTGTTTATTAATATCCGTTTCAGACAATTTCGTATTACAAACATTTGAAGTTAAAAACTCGTTTATCGATGGAACTATTTTTCGTCACTGGCAAGTGGTTTCGTTCGCGTCCACGTGGTACGGCTCCGTTAATAAATTGTTAAGAATTATTGTCTGGCGTTATTTTGATTATTTGGCTATATGGTTTAACATGTCGGCAAGATAAATTCGTTGTATCTCTTGGGGTATATGGCTTTTTATGTACCCTCTGTGTGCTCTTTTACCACCTGCCTTCGGCTTGGGGTAAAAGAACACACAGAGGGTACATAAAAAGCCATATACCCCTCGTGATGCTTCTACAACTTATAAAATACTGTATACACATGCAAGCACGCATGTGCACACACACACACACACAGACAAACATGCCATTTGATCAATCCATTATATTTTTGAAATGTCAGCAGTTTTACAATGAGAAAATATTTTAATAATGCAACTAATTATACCCTCAGCAATGCTTTGTGGATGCTGAAATCATGCATAATTGAAAATCATATTTCCCAAGAAGGGCTTCTATATAGATGACATTTGGCATGTACACAAACTACATCACACTAGCTATAAAATGAGCGGTTTCAGGATTTTTGAAGTTAACCCACACTGGGTTTTTTTGTCATTAAAAATGTTCCCAATCTGACATTTTTTTCTTTTTTCGGGTGTTATTCCATAACTAAACAGAATATAGATGTAAAACTGTACAGTTATACAGTGATTGGGGTGTACTTCATAGACAAAAAAGGTTATTATGTGTTGTGACTGTGTGTGCAGTTAATGTAAAACATTGTTTTAGAATCTGGAAACTTGCATTTTCGACATTTTTCATTTGTATCCAGTCCTGACACCATATAACCGTAAATAAAATGTGTTGAGTGCGTCGCTAAATAAAACATTTTTTTTTTTTTTTTTTTTTGTATCGTCATTCAGTCCGATGACTGAAAAGCACCAGTCTGCTATAAATCAGTCCTTTATAACCTCCTTAGTGTCCATGCAAAATTTCAAGACTAAGTCCATTATGTCCTGAGATACAGTAATAGGTCTTGAAATATAGCAGGAAAATTACGGAGGCCATTTTTCAGCTAAATGCAACTCTTACCATAGTTAGGAAAATGTCCATTACTTGTTCATGTGAATAACTGAGGCATGTTTGGCACAAATTTCAAGGGAATCTTAGACCAAAGTGCGAGGGTGATTAGTTGATTTGACATGGAATGACTCATTAAAATAAGGTACTCTACGTGTGACCAGTATAAATATTAAATTCTTGTATACAGGTGACTAAGCAGAAAAACCAACAGGAAACATTTCAGCCTGTGATACCTGTGATACCCGACCTCCCCCTCCCTCCTCTTCCTCTCTCTCTTGAATGTGTCCTCTCATACATAATTAACATTTTAATGGTATATCTATTAACGAAATCAGCGACAGTCAGTTGAGTGTAGTCAAAAATGAATGTACAGCTGATTTAAGAGAAACAGATATTTGTATGTCTGTGAAATATAGTGTTTGTATGATATATAGTGTGTGCGTGCGTATGTGTGCAAATTTATGAATTTGTGGGGTGTGTGTGTGAATTTATGTGTGTGTGTGTTTATGTGTGTGAACTTGTATGTGTGTGTGTGTTTTCGCTTCTGTTTTATTTGTATGAATTTGTGTGTTTCTATGTGTGTTCGCGTCAATTTGTTTGCATGAATTAGTTGGTAAATCATGCTTTCTTTGGCATAAATAGTCCACAATTGCAGATTTCAATTCAAACATATATCACCTTATTAAAAATGTGGCATGACCAACACGTTATTCTGGTGGACCCTTCATACACACACACACATGTATATATTGTAAATTCATCTGTGACGTCACGGACTCAGGTTATTCTGGTGGACCCTTCATATATGCATACACATGTATATATTGTAAATTCATCCGTCACGGACACAGGTTATTCTGGTGGACCCTTCATATACACATACACATGTATATATTGTAAATTCAACTGTGACGTCACGGACACAGGTTATTCTGGTGGACCCTTCATATACACACACACATGTATATATTGTAAATTCATCCGTCACGGACACAGGTTATTCTGGTGGACCCTTCATATACACACACACATGTATATATTGTAAATTCAACTGTGACGTCACGGACACAGGTTATTCTGGTGGACCCTTCATATACACACACACATGTATATATTGTAAATTCAACTGTGACGTCACTGACACAGGTTATTCTGGTGGACCCTTCATATACACAGACACATGTATATATTGTAAATTCAACTGACGTCACGGACACAGGTTATTCTGGTGGACCCTTCATATACACAGACACACGTATATATTGTAAATTCAACTGTGACGTCACGGACACAGGTTATTCTGGTGGACCCTTCATATACACACACACATGTATATATTGTAAATTCAACTGTGACGTCACTGACACAGGTTATTCTGGTGGACCCTTCATATACACAGACACATGTATATATTGTAAATTCAACTGTGACGTCACGGACACAGGTTATTCTGGTGGACCCTTCATATACACACACACATGTATATATTGTAAATTCAACTGTGACGTCACGGACACAGGTTATTCTGGTGGACCCTTCATATACACACACACATGTATATATTGTAAATTCAACTGTGACGTCACGGACACAGGTTATTCTGGTGGACCCTTCATATACACACACACATGTATATATTGTAAATTCAACTGTGACGTCACGGACACAGGTTATTCTGGTGGACCCTTCATATACACACACACATGTATATATTGTAAATTCAACTGTGACGTCACGGACACAGGTTATTCTGGTGGACCCTTCATATACACACACACATGTATATATTGTAAATTCAACTGTGACGTCACGGACACAGGTTATTCTGGTGGACCCTTCATATACACACACACATGTATATATTGTAAATTCAACTGTGACGTCACGGACACAGGTTATTCTGGTGGACCCTTCATATACACATACACATGTATATATTGTAAATTCAACTGTGACGTCACGGACTCAGGTTATTCTGGTGGACCCTTTGGACTCACTACACAGTTGACTTCCAGGTGAGAGTTGATTGATCATGGTACACTATAGTTCCTAATTGTGACTCATTATGGTTCACATATTCACTTCCAGGAAATGGTGAAGAATTAAAACAATATGCATGTTCAATGGTAATCCTTCTGGCTGTATTTTGCAATATAGTGCATTGACCTTTTGGGACATGGGTGTATAGTGCAAGAGCCAGACAGAGTGAACTGGTTAATGAACCACTTGTTCGGACCAGTACTACAGCCAGATGAGATCATATAACAAAAAACTGAGATGGAAATGTTCTCAATTTTGGAGTGAAAATAAATGCTTATATAGTGTATGTTTGCAATGGTGTATGTTGTTAGTGCCAACAAGAAACTGTTCTATTGGCAGTCTTCATTTGAAGTTGGGCAATTTAACATGGGTTTCAATGGCAGATGACATCTTGTGTAGTGAGACCTAAACAAAATCTTTCTGCGAAACATAGCGTAGTGTAATGTGACGAGTTGTTCCAATTGTAACTAAATAGAAAGTAAAGATGGACTTGATCAAGGTGTTCCGATTGAACCTACAAACCCATTTACATGGCCGAGGTTTTCCGAATACATAATCAAAACCGGCAGAGGCATTCCGAATGGTTTTAGACTGTTCGATAGACTGGGGAAGTAATCGCTATTATGTAGATATCTTACAAACATTAGTTATTTCCATTTTGATACATAATACAATATGCAGAAATTTTCAGTCACCATGTGGGCAACACGTGATACGGTTTTGACTTGCCCGACGCTATTTTGACTCGCCATGGGCAATCAGGTGACCGTAAAGTGCACACCCTGGTTTGTTATAAAATAGCTTAACATTTATCTAACGAATGTCATGATTATTGTAAACTAATTTCATTAGTGGACATGTTTCTTTAATTTTTGTAAACATAACACTGATAGTGATACATGACTCCTCTCGACCACATATACAAAATAAACAAAAGACTGTAATAAATATACAAAATTACAGTTACGTATTCACTGATCAATGCAAAAACTACTGTTCTTCACAAATTTACATCATGATGCAATTGATCAGTGTTTAATCAAAGTGACTTCTTTTTTTTATATTGTTTATTTGCTGTCAGTTTTTGCAACAAACTGCTGGTATGTTTTCATACATATTGAACATGTGCCGTTAATAAATGTTGATTAAAATTTAAAGGTTAATTTTATGATTAAATTATGAACTAGGATTTTACTGAATTCCTTGTATTCCCAATTATAACGTGCAAAAAGTGTCATTCCTACTTTTGCTTTCACATGTTCTCCAAAGCATGTTACAATTTAATACCAGACCTTGATGTTTTTCACTGGTAGACCAGCTACCAGGTTATAAAATCTGGTAGCCCTCAGTAAAAGTTGATAGCCCCATAATTTTAATAAATTAAAACACAGAGAGTAAAAATCAAAATCATTTATTTTAATTTAAACATGTTGTTTTAGGTGGGGCTTTTACGTGTTTAAGTGGCTTGATGATTGCGGAGTAACTGGTTGTGCAAAAGAATTTTTTTTAATCTAGTAGCCCAGTGGACTGTAGCCTGAGCAACAAATTGGTAGCCAAAACAGCCCGGGCTACTGCTAAGGTGGAGCTCTGCTTCCAAACTTGAATTGAAAACAAGGACGTCTACTAAGTGACATAATTCTAAAGTTAAAGTTTGTTTTTGTTTAATCATCGGCTATTGGATGTCAAATATTTGTCTACGTTCGAAATAAGCACTTGTCCGTTTGTCCCGACAATTTACTCGCACAAGCATAATTTACCTTAGTGGTTATCCGGCGGACACGTAAAATATATTTTTACAAACCAGTATCATAATTTTTTTAGCAATTTGTTGTATTTAAAAAAAAAAAAAAAAAAAAAAAAAATCCAATGAAATAAGCGGTTTCTCATTGCAAAATGTTATACAAATATTGTGGTTTGAGAGTTAAATAAACACAGTCTTAGCTCGTGAATATTCGGAATACCTTTGAGTTGCGATTGAGTTCCGAATTCCCCACTTGGAACATCTCGGCTGACATAAATAACATAAATAATTTATTTGTTTGATGATGAAAATACACACCCACCTCCCAAGCTAAGTGTTTTTAAATTGCATCCGCCAAACAATTATTTCCAGGCCTTCTGCTGAAAGTGAAAGTTGAAAACCAGTGATGTGTCCGAAAAACACTAATTTTTTTATTACTTTTGTTTTACGTTTTAACTATCTTGACAGTAAAAAATTCTACAATTTGATGTAGTCACCTGAGTCACGAAATTACATGCAATCTGAAGTGAAGAATAACAAGCGAATTGGTTTAAAAAGAAAAGTCCAGGGTTTTAACTTTTCCTTCTGCATCCACTTTCTGTCCTACATAGATAGACAAGTGGAAATGTTGGTAGACAAGTAGATTTTGTGGTATACTTGTCCAGTGGACAAGTGAAATTTTTTCTTATTTCTATCACTGATTTGGTAAAGCTGCCGTAGTCTTAGAAAGGAAATCCACTACATTTTTCCATTAGTAGCAAGGGATCTTTTGTAAATAATATGCACCATCCCACAGAGAGGATAACACATCCCACAGAGGATAACACATACTACAGCCTTTAATGTAGTGGTGCACTGGTTGGAATGAAAAATAGTCCAATGGGCCACCAACAGGGAACATCATTCTAAATCATTTATAGTATGTACTCTATACAGCAGATCATTGGGAAAATCATACACATTATGTCACTATTCAAGCAATTAATTAATCAATGTGCTCTAGTGGTGTCGTTAAATAAAACAAAACTATTCAAGAAAATTAATTAGAGTGCCTTTTATCCTTCTTCCAAAAAGCAATTTTAACATAAGATTTTTTATTTTTGTTTACATAAAATTAAAATGGCCTTTAAAGGAAGGGACAATTAAGGCATTTGGCCTGGTATGCATATTCAACATTATATAATGCACATTATTGCTTAATATCAACAAGTATAATCATATAGTTAATTAATAAAACGGTTAAATGTGATGGCTATTATATATAACGGGCACAGCCATTTTGTACCATCTCAGCGAGTACGTCCTCTGGCGAGCTGGTGGTTATGTAACACTTAACGCCAGGCCCCCTTAGAACTAGAGAAACACAATCTACCTGATTTTTGCGGGATGATAAATAGTCATACATTGCAATGTTCTGTAATAATACACATCCCACTAAGCCAGCAATAAGTATATCCAGCACTATACATATTATTTTTCAATACAAAATAAAATACCATTGTCAAAGTGGTTACACAAGTCGAAATAATTAACAATGTTTTGTCCATGCATTAACCTACGTACTGAAATGATACACGGAGTGTTTTCTTAGTTAATTGGTCTTTGCTGTTAGTTGCTTCTACCTGTGATTCCTGATTGGCAGGTGTGTATTTGATTGGTAACCAGACAAGCCAATTAATTGACACTGTCTAGATACAAAAATACATACCGGTATTGTGGAATATTACCTGTCGCCCCTAAAATGGTAATGGACATGGTTTATTACTGTAAATAGTTCTGTAAAACTATTGATCAAGTAGACTTTTCCACCTAAAACCACAGAACTGAACAATTACGTAGTCCCAAAGAAAATAAAATTATCACTTGGGTATCGTGGGTTGTCGTTTTTGCTCCAACGTAGCATATCAATACATAAGGCTCTTGTTTGAGTTGACCCTACCTTTAAAGGCTTTATTGGAAATGAAAACAAACATGTACATGTATCAGGGCTTAAACTTAATAACGGCAATTTCCGCCGTTGTGTTAAATTGCCATACATCGGGAGCATCACTGACAGCACTTTTCTGCCACTGGTTAAATATTTCTGCTGTGGGTAAAGATCCTCAATGATGGCAAACTGTATATATGTATATATATATATATATATAGTAATATATTTGTTATCACTATTGGACATAAAGTGCTCAACACAATGTTAGTGGAGCAGGTACACTAAATTTTTAGTATTCACTAATAACTCATTACTCGGAGTTTCAGGCTCCTCGCCTTCATCAGATGAGTGTTTATAATTGTGACAGTTAAGGTGACGTCACGCTGTGTGTACGCGGCGGTGCGCTCCTGACGTCATGGCACGTCAGTCGTGAGACTCTCGGCTTGTTGCTGTGGCGGCATTTTGATATGAGTTCTGTCCTTTTGTTGAGTAGCTTGTCTCCTTTTTCAAATAGTATTGAGAGCTTCTCCTCGATGCACAGGTTGCATTGTCCCGAGCTGCGTTTCCGTGTGTCCGATTTCCTGACGATTTCCCAATTGATGTGATAGGCGGTTTTTTTTCGTTTGAGTTCCCAGATGTATTTTGACAGTTCTGTCTCTTTTTCATAGCGTTCATATTTCCCACCACCCACCCGCAATCACGAAGCAAATACCAAAATCAATCGGCAAACGAATTTCCCTTCTGTCTTCCCATGAAGACTACTTCGCGGAAGCTGCACTAGGGTACAACAAAGCGCTGAGGGCAAGTGGCTACACAGTAAACATCCAATACGACCCGCCTAAACATAGAGAACAACCAGACACAAAGAAAAGGAAAAGACCCAGAAAAATCACATGGTTCAACCCCCCATTCAGCAAGAATGTGAAGACAAACGTCGGTAGCGTGTTCATCAAATTGATATCCAAGCATTTCCCAAGTAATCACAAGTACCACACATTGTTCAACAGAAACAACCTGAAAATCAGCTACAGCTGCATGAAAAACTTCGGAGCAATAATCAAAAGCCACAACACGAAAATCACCCAGAGCTCAACCGATCCCGCACAAAAAAAGCCTTGTAACTGCAGACAGAAGAACGAATGCCCCATGAACGGCAACTGCCAAACTAGCTCCCTCGTATACCGGGCAAACGTGGCATCTGGTAAGACTGTCAGATCATACATAGGTCTTGCTGGAGGTACATTCAAGGAGAGGTTTAACAACCACACTAAATCTTTCAAATATGAACGCTATGAAAAAGAGACAGAACTGTCAAAATACATCTGGGAACTCAAACGAAAAAAAACCGCCTATCACATCAATTGGGAAATCGTCAGGAAATCGGACACACGGAAACGCAGCTCGGGACAATGCAACCTGTGCATCGAGGAGAAGCTCTCAATACTATTTGAAAAAGGAGACAAGCTACTCAACAAAAGGACAGAACTCATATCAAAATGCCGCCACAGCAACAAGCCGAGAGTCTCACGACTGACGTGCCATGACGTCAGGAGCGCACCGCCGCGTACACACAGCGTGACGTCACCTTAACTGTCACAATTATAAACACTCATCTGATGAAGGCGAGGAGCCTGAAACTCCGAGTAATGAGTTATTAGTGAATACTAAAAATTTAGTATATATATATATATATATATATGGGCTATTTTCACAAAAAGGGGCAAATCATGGTAAAGAATTTTAGCAAATATAAAATGTTGTTTTTCATGTCTTTAATAGTAAAATCTAATGCAGATATGTTCCGTGGTGCATAATTTCAAGTAGCGAAAGACAGGGCTAGCTCTGGGTGATCAGAAAAGTTCACCAAATTATCTAAAAAATGAAAAACCTACATAGCTATTTCCCAACAAAATATCAATTATTATACAAATTTTTTTCAACCAAATTAACATAAAATTCGCCAGTTGTTCTTTAACTTAAAATTTGCAATTGGCTAATTTGGCGAGTGGTGGAGCTAGCCCTGGAAACAAGAGATGTATAATTTGTTAAAATGTACATTAAAATATTTTTGTGCTTCTGTTTTTACCCTTAATCATAAGCCATAATAGTATACAATGACATGGTATTTCTGCCATCTGCAATGTACTTCTGTGATGCAATCATGCAAATGGATTTTAAAAACAGATTTACTGAATGAAAAAATATAAATAGTGGGTGTCTCATGTTTCCAGGATACTTTAGTAAATTAATGGTAAAGACAGACAATAAGTGTGACTGAAAAAGTTTTTTAAGAATTAAAAATAACTTGCCTATAAAAGAAAGAAGTGTTTTATTTAACGACGCACTCAACACATTTTATTTACGGTTATTTATGGTTATATGGCGTCAGAGATATGGTTAAGGACCACACAGATTTTTTCTGATTTTTTTTTTAGAGGAAACCCGCTTTCGCCACATAGGCTACTCTTTTACGACAGGCAGCAAGGGATCTTTTATTTGCGCTTCCCATAGGCAGTATAGCACAAACCATGGCCTTTGTTGAACCAGTTATGGATCACTGGTTGGTGCAAGTGGTTTACACCTACCCATTGAGCCTTGCGGAGCACTCACTCAGGGTTTGGAGTCGATATCTGGATTAAAAATCCCATGCCTCGACTGGGATCCGAACCCAGTACCTACTAGCCTGTAGACAGATGGCCTGCTTACGCCACCGAGGCCGGTAACTTGCCTATAAAGATACCAAGCTAGTAATAGTATTCATGTACTTAACGTGTCAATCTAAGCTTGTAACAGTGGCATCTAATGGATAACTTTGAAACTAATAAAAATGTTATTCTTTTTGTAGATAATATAATGGTAAAGACAATAAAATAGGTGCAACTTAAAGTTATATGCAGTGTACTTATTTTAATATTTAAAATTGAAATTTAAGAAACTTATAAATGTATAAAATTTGTGAGTGGTTTACTTACATTTTGCAGTTTAAAGGCAATTCCATGACGAAGTGGACAAAGACTCAATATTTAAATATCAATTATTTTGTTTTGTGATCAACAATATGCTGAAGTTCAAGAATAAAAAAAAAAATTGTCAATGAGGTTGTTGCCAAAAAGATATCGCATGCTGAATAGGTGCCTATTATTTTGACAAATAAATACAATAAAAGCATATTTTTTAAGGCCATAATACATAAATTATGCTTTATACAATCAAATACAGGTTGCATATTTGTAATAGCATATCTAATACCTACATGTTACACCCACTGCAGTTACATAATATGATGTTATGTTTGTAATTCTTGGTCAAATAGACCACCTAGTACAATGTAACGCGAGTAACCGAAATAGTAATTTTTTCCTCTCTATCATTTATTTCTTGTTTCTAACAAACGACACTTGATATTTTCCTACACTAATACATACTACAGGTAGTGAAACCAAAAATGTTTCACAATAGTGACATGAAACACGACACGGATACATCTAAAATTGTAATGCGAGTAACCAAAAAATATGTAAGGCGACATTTTATTTTAATAGAACAATACCAGTGTATGAATAATTATGCCAACATACTTCTTACTAACACCAAGTTAGTTTTTGGTGCCAATTACTGTCTAATAAGCCTAAATATATATGTGCAATTCCAGGTTACTCGCGTCAAATTTCAATATCCTAAAAATTGATGTTAATTCCCGAAAATGGTTAATTTATTCATTGTTTACCTTGTTGTAAGTTTAATTTGTTGGTAATATTTACTCAGTTGATATATGTGGCTTTCTGATGTTTCTCTCAATAAAAGTTAACATTTAAAAACTGTTATGTTTCTTTAAAATCTATTTTTTTTAGCCATTACCAAATAGCGGACAAATTGTAACGCGAGTAACCATAACGCGAGTAACCGACTATTTTGATAACCTAAAAAGTATTAATTGTACAATTTCAAAACTCTTATCATATAAAGATACCTAAACATCATAGCTATACACCAATATATCCACTTTTATCATAACTGTTACAGTATGAGGAGACTTTGGATTGTAAGTGTTTATTTTTTGTCATGTCCTTTTTTTGTAACGCGAGTAACCGATGTTTACACATTCACAGTACGAAAACTAATCATCATATTTCCTTTTTCTTTTTTTTATAATATACATTGATTATTTAACTAATCAAATATAAAATATAATAAAGAAAATAAGTGTTGAATGTATAATTATTAATCCTGACAAAATCAAAAGAATTAGTATGGTAAAAATGTAACGCGAGTAACTGTGGAATTGCCCGTAGTATTTTAGAGATTTGCAATTCCATAACAATAACATGTGCTTTTGTACACAATAATTCTCAGCCTCAGACCGTGACAATAACAGAGTGGACATTTTGGGTACCGGTATATAATTTTAACCACAAGCTTTTCTAATGCATCTACATGGCTATGTCTTTACCGTTATTTGCTCCTTTTTGTGAAAATAGCCCATATCATGCATATCCGGATGTATATTAATATTATTTGCTAGTATTTAACATAATTAAATTTGTGCTTTTGAAATATGTCTACATACAGTAAAATAACCTTTTAGTTATGTTGATTTATGCAAAAGTAATCATGAAAAAAACCAACCTGCTGTAGGCAGGCTCAAAATAGCTGTACGTAAACAACCATTTTTACGTTGTATTCTAAATGACACTGTTATTTTGTTAGGAACTGTTTGTGATATACAATGATCGTTCTAAGTATTTGATGAGTTGACATTTAGTGTCGGACGGATTATGCAATCATTCGTTCAAATAGATCTAAAAATGAAAACAGATGTAAGAAAAACTTTTAAGACTTATGTAAAAATTAGCCAATGGCTAATTTGACTATGAACATGAATCATGATAAATTTTGTGGTGAACTGCACCAATGACAATACAGTATGGCAAGACTTCCCATAGTTCCAGCCTTCAGTTTATTCAGGCTTCGGTTTAGGGCTAGTGATAATATTAGTATGCTGGAACGTTCAGAACTCTTTTCAGGAGTGTAGTATAATGGACATTGACAATGACCTGTTTTCGACTTCTGCATTTGTTTACATAACACAAAGACAATAACAACATTACAGATATTCTATTTTTAAAAGTTCCAACATCAATACTATGTGTGTTATATGCTAAATCTACTGAAATATAGTACCGAGCTTATGAAACAGATTTTAATGAGTAACAAGTTACTTGACTGAACTTAGCAAGTTTGAAGCATTTTGTCCAAACAGGAACTTATTATGTTGACGTAAAAAGGTCATAACCATCGTTAACATAGTCTGGGCTGCAAATGTGACTTTATGAATTTAATGAGAAACACGCTCGCCGACAACCTGACTAAACAAACAAAACGGATGTATTAGTTTTCGAGTTTAAATACACACCTGATAGTAGGAGGTGCCACTCTCACTCGCCATTTTATTGTCGGATCCTCGCCACTTAATAACTTTAAGGCCAATACGGCGGCGACAGGCTATGGTTCAAAAAGACCGCATGTTTTTTGCAACATTACTTTACTAATAAAGAAATAAAAAAACATGAATTCCTTTGCAGTGACACACTTTGTTTGATCGTAATGACACTTAAGACATCCCACACAGTGCGCTGACATTAATGTAGTCACGTGATATAAATAACCAATGACAAGTCATCTTACAGTTTGGTATAATGTTCACATCTGCCACCAACGTCGTATTTTATTGGTCACTTTTAACAGTAGTAAATAGAGCTTGACCGAAAATGGATTACTATTAAATTAAATTCCAGTGCTGTTTGGCAACATCTAAAAAATCTTTTAGTTATATTGCGTTTAACTTAAAATTAACATAACTATTTGTATGCCTAGGCATCGGTAGCTGGGCATGGGGTGGGAGTCACTGCCACGGTGCCACCTGCTTTTTGGAAAGGGAAAACAAATATTTTTGATACATGTAGCTATAACACATTTGAACTGTCTGACAACATTAATTCCGCACGTGGCTTATAAATAAGTTTCGAACCAAATATTTTTTTTTTTTTAGCGTGTTTATCCTAAATATTTATGTAGTGTTATCATATAGGCCTACGTTCTTTTTAGGACGCTGAACTAATTTGATTATTGTCTGAGAACGAGAAACAATTGAAATCTTTAAATTTTGTCTAATTCAAAAACTCCCGCTACTGGATGTGAAACATTTGGTAGACCTAATATGGAATCTTAGTCTCTTCAAAAGTTTGATTTGTTTAACGACACCCCATTGATTTATTAATCATCGGCTACTGGATGTCAAACATTGGTAATTTGAGGGATCTTTATATGCACCATCCCACAGACAGAACAGCATGTACCATGACTTTTAATATACCAGTTGTGGTGCACTGGGTGGGACGAGAAATATCCCAATGATCCTAGACCGACAGCGCTTTAAGCAAACGTTCAATACTGAAAAAGCAAAGAAGTGTGTTTTATCCTAGACAAAAAAAAACACACCAAAAAACTCCAAACAAACAGACAAAAAACAACCATAACAACAACAAAAAACATCTAAACTTTTTGCAAGTCGACCATCATTGGTAGGGACTATAAGTTATAACATTATTGACATCAGGAGCAGATCCAGAAAATATTTAGGGGAGGGGAATAAAGGAAAACGGGCACACGGACCAACTCGGGGGGGGGGGGGGGGGGGCAACTCAATTAAATAAAACATTTTTAAAGAAGAAGAAGGGGGCACTTGGATAGACATTTGTAGGCACGTGTCCCATCACCTCCTCCCACACACACACTCTTTAATCCGCCTCTGGACATACATTTTTGTACCATTTTAAAAGTGGAACGTTTTTCGGTTTGACCACCCAGCAGGCTACTAGCCTATACATTTGGAGGGTAAACTGATCTCAAGTTTTACACTTGAGGTGATCTGGTCGCAGGATCGAACCTCAACGATGGACCTATTCTTTAATTAGGGGCGGGACGTAGCCCAGTGGTAAAGTGCTCGCTTGATGGTTTGGGATCGATCCCCTTCGGTGGGCCCATTGGGCTATTTCTCGTTATAACCAGTACACCACGACTGGTATATCAAAGACCGTGGTATGTGCTGTCGGGTTTCCTCTCTAAGACTATGTGCCAACATTACCAAATGTTTCATCCAATAGCCGATTAGGCTAATAAATCAATGTGCTCTAGTTGTGTCGTTAAACAAAATAAAATAAAACAAAACAAATGTTCGATATTGTTCCCCCCCCCCCCAAACACTGCTCAAGATTGATGAAATATCTCATTTTGCTATGGAACTGTTATACAGTTGTTGGAATCGTGATCGTTTCCATCTTAATTAAACGTCTGATCCTCACAGATCGTCGTGAAATATTAAAGGGTATTGCATGCTGCTTATCACGGTGGGTATGGATTATAAGGAACTGTGCACGTGCTAATACAACTTTAGACTACATTCAAATCTTAGTCCTAAGATCACCTTAAATGCATCTTTGTGGACCGGGGGTGGGACGTAGCCCAGTGGTAAAGCGTTCGCTTGATGCGCGGTCGGTCTGGGATCGATCCTTGTCGGTGGGCCCATTGGGCTATTTCTCGCTACAGCCAGTACACCAAAGGCCGTGATATGTGTTATCTTGTCTGTGGGATGATGCATATAAAAAATCCCTTGCTGCTAATCGAAAAAGAGTAGCTTATGAAGTGGCGACAGCGGGTTTCTTCACTCGATATCTGTGTGGTCCTTAACCATATGTCCGACGCCATATAACCGTAAATAAAATGAGTGCGTTATTAAATAAAACATTTCCTTTCCTTTTCTTTCTTTGTGGAACGGGGTTCAGACATTTTCAGCCTAATTTACTTTATACCAGAAGGTTGATTGAAAGTCCGTTCCTCACAGATCGTCATTGACGATAGCCTACGTACGCGTGTTGTTCATCAGGGTATACGTGCAATATTACAACTGCAATTGCCGTTCTTATAAAACTTTAGAGACTTTACAGGGCCTAAAACTAATAAAAGGCTGATTTGTGCCCGAATTAAACGACAATGCACTATTCTGAAGTTTGTTTTGTTTAACGATACCACTAGAGCACATTGATTTGTTAATCATCGGCTAATGGATGTCAAACATTTGGTAATTATGACATACGGTATGGTCTTAGAGAGGAAACCCGCTACATTTTTTCCATTAGTAGCAAGGAATCTTTTATATGCACTATCCCACAGACAAGATAGCACATACCACAGAATTTGATGTACCAGTTGCGGTGCACTGGCTGGAACGAGAAATAGCCCAATGGGTCCACCGACGGGGATCAATCCTAGACCGACCGCACATCAGGCAGGCACTTTACCACTGGGATACGTCCAGTCCCTGTGCAATTCTGAATAACATCATTTATTTGTGTTAGCATTACTAGCTTATATAGGGTGCCAGACAAATCACTAGACATTTTTTACATGGATTACAACTAATATATGAAGTAACATGATGGATTATATACATGTACATGGTTAACAGGTTTTAAGCAAGTTCAGTTTTCCCGAAAACAGGTCTATCTTTTTTGTCCCCACCCCCTACCCCGTCTCGTACTATGGCAAAACTAGATGCAGCTTTATACCATCATCCGGGAATGCTGTGATTTGGGACGAGTGTCATCTTCGAAATATGGATGAAATTTCCCTGTCATCAGAGTTGTTTTTGTACAGTCTTCTAGACTCCATAGCTATCGTGGCTAGTAATTTGGGTCGAAACAAGTATTAGTTCGAATCAAAAGTGGAAAATTGAATACACGTGTACCTTTCACTAAAACCGGCAAGTTTACAAGATGTCAATTAAGAAAAAAACTGTTATACATATACCTCTGGTTTGTATTTAGCATATATATAATGGGTTTCAATCCATTTTGTACAACTATTTTGCATGTAACATTGCACAGTATATCAAACAAGCAATTTATATTACGGGCATAGGACGGTGCCAAAAAGTGTGTGGAGGGTGCACACATATATATAAATATATAAAAACCATCGTTGCTGCTAGTGGGGGGGGGGGGGGGGGGAAGAGGGAGAGACGCTTCTTACGCCAGTGTATACAGTTACAGCCATTGCCCTCCCCCTCATTTTTTGTTTGTTTTAACAAGTTTTGAATTTGGCACAGCTGCTATATAAAACAGTTTCTATGAACTATTTTGCTCCGCAAAGTCCATTCATACCATCTTGAAAACGATTTTTCATCTCCCACTCTCATACCATCCCTGAAAAGAAGCCAGCATCTCATTGAAGGAATGGGTTACACCATCAAAGGGGAGTGAGTGGGGACAATATCACAGAAGAATGTAACATGGAAAGGCAGTTAGGACACCATGGAACTGGGCTCCAGTGAGAACAATCAATGCTGTGACCCATTGCACCTTAGGATCAAGCACAATAGAAAGAATGGGTTACACCATCAAAAAGGGGGTATGTGGGGACAATACCACGGGAGAAGGTAACATGGAGGGAAGGAAATGTTTTATTTGACGACACACTCAACATATTTTATTTACGGTTATATGGCATCAGACATATTGTTAAGGACCACACAGATATTGAGAGAGGAAACCTGCTGTCGCCACTTCATGGGCTACTCTTTTCTATTAGCAGCAAGAGATATTTTATATACACCATCCCACAGACACTTTAGCACCGAGCTACGTCCCGCCCCTGTAACATGGAAAGGCAGGACACTGTGAAACAGGGCACCGATAAGAATAATCAATCCTGTGACCCACCGTACTTTAGAATCAAGCGCAAAAGACAGTTAAACAAGACAACACAACATAGAACTAAAACTGTTATCATTTATTATTACATGTTCATACAAGCCTGTACAAGACTGAAACCACCCAGAAAGACAAATCACAAATGACAGTAACAGTAACAGCAGCAACAGCAGCAGCAGCAGCAGTAACAAGCCAAGGTCTCAGCTCTGCCATTAGTATAATATTCACACATCTTCAGTCATGTAGCTACATCATAGTAACATGCCTGCTAATGAACCACACAGTGCTAATGCAGTGGTGGTACCAATGGGAGTGTTCAAGAGAGCGAGCAGCCGTGTACTATTTGACTTATTTCCACCTGTATTTTATCCTACAACATTCATTTAACGTTAGTTGCAGAAACCAGTCAAGAGAATGACCAGGAGTGCCTGGCCTCCTGAACATGCCTCAGCTGTCTGTGAAAATATGGTTAAACATGTTATGTCAATCATCACAATGTTGAGATTTTGATTCAGATGCTAAATTAAAATTAAACTATGTCACTGTCAAGGCAATTAGGGATTGATAATAGTGTTCGAACATAATGATTTCAATCGTCATGGCTCAAAACTTAAGAGGTTTAGAGTCAAAACCAACAGTCAAAGTCTAGACAAAATTAATTTAAGTTGGTCAGTCTTGACCAAGATAGAGCCACAGTCTAGACCTTGTTAGAACTAGAGTCTAGGAGTGAGAGCAAGTCTAGACCGAGTTATAGGCAGTCTAGACGCAGTTAGAGCCAGAGTCCGGACTGAGTTAGAGCCTCTAAACTGAGTTAGAGCCAATGTCTGGACTGAGTGCAAGACTCTGGACAGAGTTAGAGCCAATGTCTGGACAGAGTTAGAGCCAATGTCTGGACAGAGTTAGAGCCAATGTCTGGACTGAGTTAGTGCAAGACTGGACAGAGTTAGAGCCAAAGACTGGACAGAGTTAGAGCCAAAGTCTGGATAGAGTTAAAGCCAGAGTCTGGACAGAGTTAGAGCCAGAGTCTGGACATAGTTAGAGCCAGAGTCTGGACAGAGTTAGAGCCAGAGTCTGGACATAGTTAGAGCCAGAGTCTGGACAGAGTTAGAGCTAGAGTCTGGACAGAGTTAGAGCCAGAGTCCGGACAGAGTTAGAGCCAGAGTCCGGACAGAGTTAGAGCTAGAGTCTGGACAGTGTTAGAACCTGGACAGAGTTAGAGCTAGAGTCTTGACTGAGTTAGAGCCAGACTCTGGACAGAGTTAGAGCCAGCCTGAACTGAGTTAGAGCCAGAGTCCGGACTGAGTTAGAGCCAGAGTCTGGACTGAATTAGAGCCAAAGTCTGGACAGAGTTAGAGCTAGAGTCTTGACTGAGTTAGAGCCAGACTTTGGACAGAGTTAGAGCCAGCCTGAACTGAGTTAGAGCAAGACTCTGGACAGAGTTAGAGCCAGAGTCCGGACAGAGTTAGAGCCAGCATGAACTGAGTTAGAGCAAGACCCTGGACAGAGTTAGAGCAAGACTCTGGACAGAGTTAGAGCCAGAGTCCGGACAGAGTTAGAGCCAGAGTCTGGACTGAATTAGAGCCACAGTCTGGACAGAGTTAGAGCCAGAGCCCGGACTGAGTTAGAGCCAGAGTCTGGACAGAGTTAGAGCTAGAGTCTGGACAGAGTTAGAGCAAGAGTCTGGACAGAGTTAGAGCAAGAGTCTGGACAGAGTTAGAGCCAGAGTCTGGACAGCGTTAGAGCCCAGTCTGGACAGAGTTAGAGCCAGAGTCTGGACTGAGTTAGAGCCAGACTCTGGACAGAGTTAGAGCCAGAGTCTGGACTGAATTAGAGCCAGCCTAAACTGAGTTAGAGTGTGAGTTTAAACTGATTTACAATCTGTAATTAACACAAATTTAATGTTAATCACCTAAAACATAAGGTTATGTAGGTTTTGATTCAGACATATATGTATGTTCAACATGATTTCTTTGGATAAAACATTTTAAAGTTAATAATCAGTTAAAATGGTTGTAATAGCCCCTGCATATCTGACACAGTCTGTACGAGTCGCAGCATTTATAGTGTGCATTCACAACACAATTATCAGCAAAAGATTGTTGTGACAGTCCTTAATTATGAATTTTCTCATAAAATATTTTAATTCTGAAGTCCAACAACACTACAACAAAAGGGATTAGAATTATGATTTTTTAAAATAAAATAAATTAAAACTTAAAATCAATTAATTCATTGGATTTTAAAACTTTTAAAAAATATTTCTTTGTCAATGTATTCACACTGATCCATTCAAAACCAAGTTTGTATTGCCAGAGAATTTGGGTTTTTTGCTGCTTTGATCTGACAGTGATGTTGATGTTAAAACAAAAACTCACCACAGATCTGACTGGTACTGAATTCTAAGACAGTGAGAGAAAAAACACCTCTCCATCTGCCTCCACACCCCCACCCCCACCCCCCAAAACTACCTTCACGACAAGCTTGGCAACACATACATGTAGATACACAATCAATATGAAAACCATTAAAGGTCCATGGTCCATTTACAACACTGTACAGTATTTCTGGTTCAAACTCACAGCTTCCAGCTTAGTACATCATTTCTCAAAACAGTCCCGAAGTGGTCATTTGGCACACACCAGGATTCTGATGATATTCCTTTTTTACAAATATCTTTTAAAAAAGTAGTTTTGTTTAATGACACCACTAGAGCACATTGATTAATTAATCATCAGCTACTGCATGTCAAACATTTGTTAATTCTGACACATTTTTTTATATTTTTTTTTACAGTGGAAACTGCCATTTTCCCCATTAGTACAAAGGAGGGCTTTTTTTAAATATCCATCCCCCCCCCCCCCCCCCCCCCCCAACAGAACAGCATAACCACAGCTTTTGATATACAAGTGAGGGATTGGTTAGGTGCCATTTAGAAACACATCCTAAGGTATAATGTTTGATAATTCAGAATACATAAACACACTCATTTTTACACTAGTCATGCATTTTACATGACTAGATGTCAAAAAATTATTATGTAAAGCAAGAAAGAAACTCTTTTAGGGTGTATACCACCAAATCAAATATGAAAATAGTAGCACATGTGGCTAAAACTCTTACCTTATCAATCGACATATACAACACAGATACAAGCACTACTACCCCTCACCCTTAAAGTCAATCAGAAAAATGGGGGTGAAGCGGCTGATTTCAGATATAACTACCCTAGTTCTGGAAAAAATTTGAGTATTTTTTTCTTCTTTTTTACAGGTACCCTATACTTATTTCAAGCACAAAGCTACTTGAAACAGTGGTACTTGATGAAATAAAATTACATACAATTTTTGCCCAGATGAAACTAATTTTTGTAAAAAAAAATTTACAACACACTCCCATTTATCACCAATCACAGGACTTGTGGTGTTAACTGCTTTATCAAAAGTTGGGTGCACCTCAAACTTTTATCCAGCCGGACATTATTTGCTATTTAGCAAGAAATACTGTACATGATGTAAAAGGACCTAGTACGTTCAGCATCAAGCTGCCAGCCAGTTGAAACAACTTACAATTCCACTAATTTGTGATGAAACATCCTAGAAAAACATACAGCAAATTGTAAAATTTTATTGAATATACAAAATATTTTAGTTATGCTTAAAGATACACCCCACCCACCCGACAAAAAAGAAGAAAAGATAAAAAAAGAAAGAAACTTTCAGCGTGTAAATACATGTGTAATACTGTTGAGAGAATCAGTTTGTACATTCCTTACATTTACTGCCTGCTAAACAATTTTTGCATCCAAAATGTCGGACAGATATGACAAAGGAAGACAGATCAGTGAATTATTTTGCCATCATATTCCATCTACCAGTATATATATATATATATACATATATATATATACATGTATATATATATATATATATGGGCTTTTTTAAAAGGAGTCCTAGGCTAAATTCAGCCTGGCTGAGTTGAAAATGTTTCACTAAATTGGTTTATGTTCATCAAATTAAACCAAATGACCACATCATGGACCAGTCAAATAGTTCATGGGACTGGTACACCGGTTTCCTCTGAATCTGCCCCCGATATTTTTAATAGTCTATTTGAAATATTTATGAATTTAAAACAGATCACCCAGTTTGAGTTCTTATTTCCTCCCAGTGATCTGCAATTCTTATACCTGGATATTCCATTATAATGAATACCGCTATAACAAGAGTTGACCATATATACGCATGTATGTGTGTGTGTACTCTTCAAAAAAGTAGGGGAACCTAAAATATTAAAGTATACGTTTTGACTACAGACATCCTAGTAAATAACGTTCAGGTCTGCTTATCAACACACCGAAAAACATTCCATAGTTTGCACATGCATCACATAGTTGCCCCGTACATGTGCGTGGGGTGTCATTCTCGATTTTGACAATTTCCAGGAAGGTCAATTAATCACTGTGGAACATTATTTCTGTCAATCTTTTTCATTCTGTTGATCATACATTTGTTATTGTTTTGTTTTTAGTCATTTTTGTTGTTTGAATTTGTGATTTACTGATAAAAAACCCGTCAACTTTCAAATTTCACTTCTGACCCCAATCGTCCTTCAAGATCTTTGGTGGTCATAAAACCTACTGTAATACTAACTACTGGTTGTAATGTTTGCCCAATTAATTCACTATTATCATATAACCATTCCCCACAGCTAATATAACTTACAATTTTGGCAATTGTAAATTCTTATTAGAGTTCCCCTACTTTTTTTGAAGAATGTATATATATATATATATATATATATATATTTATCATATAATATCTTACATTTTCAGTGCAATCAAAGTATGTGATATTTTTCAGATCACATACTTTAAGAATTTGATAACTTTGCAAATTAGATGTAAATTAGTTGAGGTCTCGGCACTAGGTTTATTGACATTTAAGCAAACGTACTTCGGTGACACTCCATGATTGACGTATGCATTCATAGTCATCAAATAAAAACATTTTAATGGCAATTTGACACCGAAATCTGTCCAGCGTTCAGAAAACAAAAAACGTTAGGCATAACTTTATTTTGATGTAAGGACATCCAAAATGACGTCATTAGAGTTTGACGTCATTTCCATTCAAAAATACACCACGCCACATATTCTTACGTCATTTGAATATCTAGTAATGGCGAACTGGAATTAAAGTTGCGTGTACAGTTTACAAAAACACGTTGTATTAAGCTTGAGCTTATATGATAAAGAGATATTACCATGGTGTATTTCGGTATCATCAATATCATATATTAGGAATAAAAATAATGTATTATGCTCGCCTGAGGCTCGCATAATACAATTTTTCTTCCTAAAATATGATATTGACGATACCGAAAAACACTTTGGTAATACCTCTCTCTCTCTCTCTCTCTATATATATATATGTGTGTATGTGTATGTGTATGTGTATGTGTATGTGTATGTATATATATATATATATCTATATCTATATGTACATGTACTGGCTTCTGGCGTCTGGCTTCTGGCTTCAATCTAGATTACATAAAAATACTTGGGTATTATAAAACGATGAGAACAACCAGATTCTTAGCTTTGGTTGTGCAGTGTGTTAAAAACGATGATTAGACAAGACATACATGTTGCATCAAGGCAGTTAAAGTTGGTTTTGTTTAACTAGAGCACATAGATTTATTTGTCATCGGCTAATGTAGGTCAAACACTTGATAATTCAGAGGAAACTTGCTAGATTTTTTCATTAGTTGTAAGGGATCTTTTATATATGCACATTTCCACAGACAGGACAGCCCAGGCTGGATAAAGCCACCTGAGAATAAGTCTTCTGAGGGGATTTGATCCTACAATCCACGAATCTCAGGTGAGTGCTCTACCCACTGAACTAGATTCCACCCACCACATCAAGACAGCTTGCTACATCTGTTGATGTAAAAACTCACGAGTTTATTTAAAACTGGTAAATGAAGTTACAGGACGGATTAGTAAAAAACCCTATAGTTTGTTTTGTCTAATGACACCACTAGAGCACACCAATTTATTAATCTATTGGTACACTGGTTTCCTCTGAATCTGCCCCTGATATTTTTAATAGTCTAATTTAAATATGCCAAAAATAGGATATTAAACTCGCTACCTGCTATCGGAAGTCAAATAGTTACTAATTTTGGACGAGAAGGTAAGAGTGCGGCCCTAACAAACGTGTAACCTTGAATTTGCCAAGGATTAGTGACATGTCAGTTCAAAAATGTAGTTATAAATTACCTAGCACTGAAAGAAAAACAACAACATATCCCATACCCAAATGAGTACTATCCATCTATTAATCAAATTTACATATTATAATATTATAGTTGGTTTAGAAATAGTATGAACATAGTACTGGATGAAAAATATCAATATAATATCCCAGACCCAAATGAGTGCTATATTAATCAAATTCAAATATAAAAATAGAATGTTGTACCTTGTGCTGAATGATGTGTTATAATGTGGATCTATTTTTGAACACTACAGTTTCCCAGGTTTCCCAGGGAGGGACATCACATTCCCCTGAAGGAGACCGTATATTTTATAATCAAGGTCAAACTGTAAGTGGACTATCCAGAGTTTGTAGCCACTTAAAAAGGTTTCAACATATGAAATATTTTTACATTATTATATTTACAATTGTCTTGCTTAGAATACATTTCCGGACATCGTAATGTTTGTCAACATCTCAATATTGATTTTTGTCTAAAATAATTTCATACATAACAACTGATTATTTCTTCCAATAGTCAAATGAAATTTTAAATAATTTGGCAGAAGTTAATTTGAAATGTATTTATCAATATAAAATATATTTAAAACTTGTCAAGGTTAGACATTTTAAAAAGCAGGATGTGTGTTTATTTTGTTGGGGGAACAAACAGAAGTCATTCTAGGGCTGAAAACCCAGGACAGTCCCTTTAATAAACAATATTTCTGTCTGTCCGTCAAAACATCAGAAAGTAATCATAATGAAAGTAATTGTAATGAAGAAAAGTGATTATGTTATCATTAACTTGCCCTATCTCGGATATAATTACTGTAATTAAATAAGGTCTGGTGAATTATGAGATCTGTCCATATCTGAATAAATGCAATGTCAAAGTATTTAGGCATGTGACTATTAAGTTATATGTGTTCCTTTACCAATGACGTACGAGTATGAAGTTAGCTGAACTTGCATTGATGGGATCTGAGAATAAAAACAAAATAAAGCCTCAAAAGAAATCTAAATGCATGGAATTATCACCACTGTAAAGTGAAATCTTTGCCTCGTTTTGTTATTTTGTCATGACTGAGAAACAAAATGGACAGCACTGGTCTGTAAGCATTACAAGAGTAAGACAATTATTTGAAATGGAATGAACAGGAGAGGAATATAGTTGGACAATTTTGTCAACTGAATGAAGCAAGGTGCTTCAAACACTCAACCCGGAACAATAGATTGTATGATATTATGAACAGTATGTTGTTAAAAAAGACATTCCTAAACCAGATATACAATGTTTCAGCTTCCTGGTTAAGTACACATCACTGCCTACTACAGACTTAACTACATGTATCAACAGGGTATTAAGAAACTCTGGAGTGAGACCCAAGACCCAGCTTGGTTCCCACTAGCAACAAATCTGTCCATTTAAAAAAAAAAAAAAAAATTGTTTTCAGGAAAAACCACTGAAACTGTTATGTTCAATGAGAAAAATTCTGAAATATTCTATGAGAAGCAAGTACAAACTTAATAACACTGTTGTAATGATGTTAATATCAGAACAAATTTGTTTAATGATATATCAAGATCAAATTAGGTATTTTTATAATTTCAGTAACTTAAACAGTGTTAACAGGCCCCTAATAAATGTGTGTGTGGGGTGGGGGTGGGTCTGTGTCCAACCCAATTTGAGGACATTTGTTTCTTTCTACTCCAAATAAAGAAAGATAAAAATCTAGCTTGTGTCCCCCACTAGAGACTGCCACTCCCCTCCCAATAGAGATTGTGCCACCCCCTGCCAATAGAGATTGTGCCACCACCACCCTTCCAATAGAGACTGTGCCACCCCATCCCAATAGAGATTGTGCCACCCCTATTCCAGATATTATTTCTATGGGCCTGGGTCCAGTTTTTTTCGAGGCCATCTTGGTGCTTCGATATCATAAAACCATTGTAGGCTATGATGTCACTATGGCTTGTGTTGTAGTGACATCATAGCCTACAATGATTTTAGGATATGGTAGTGATATGATAGGTTCAAAAATCTGTAGCCAAGTTAATAAAGTGTCAACCAATTATTGGTACAAAATTATTTGACAACAAAAGCTACTGCCTGAAATTTTAACCCACTGCTTGAAAAACACAAACAAAACAACAAAAACCCCAATAGATAAAAGTTCCAAAATTAAAAAAATTGTGCAGATGGCTGCTGCCCAGACAACCATCCCAAGTTTCGTATATCTTTGGTAACAACCACCTGTTATTACTGGACGTGACACACAACTCTCTATCATAAAACTGCAAGTGCTTTAACCTGTGATATAACAACCAACTGTTTCCAACAGTCATGACATTTATAGAGAAGCCTCTTGACCGATCAGACAAGTACTTATTTACAGAGATAATAAAAAAACAAATAAAAAGTGCTTGGTTACTGCTAAAACAAAACAATCTCTCAGATTATATCAAACTGAAATAATTGTTTTTCACTGAAAACATGATTTAATAACCCACAGCAGAAAAATACGTCTTATATTAGTAATATTTCCACTATGAGCTGAAGTCCACGCGCCATACATCAAAAGCATCACATTTTGTTTATAAATTGGATTCAAATCCTCTTTCAGCAAATAAAACATGATTGTATATATGAAAACATATAACAAGAAGTCTTTCTTAGTAATAAATCCATGAAGAGTTATTTCAGTCAATGTCTGTACTCAATTTCATTGGTATTTCAAAGCCAAGCAAGGCAACATGTGGAGGAAGGGAGAGTACTCTTCACAAGGGAGACTACTCAGATTCTGACAGCTGGCAGAGAATATAATCTGAAAAGATTAAGAATGATTGAATGTAAATACACTTCTGAAATAGGGTGTCAGCCAAAGGTAAATACATCAATATGATTATTTACATTAAAGATATAAATTTATATAATTATGTAAAAACAGTGTAAAGAGCTGTTGATAAAATATAAAACAATATAAAAATGAGGGCGAGTATAATTTAAAACTTCATATAGTAATAAAAAAATATATATATAAAAAACAATTAATTCTGGATGGAATTTCAAAGATTTTAGCACATTTTTGTTACTAAATACTGAATAACTTTTCTCGTACCATGCCATACCTTACACCATACCTGTATGCAGATAGATGAAGTAAATTCCATTTAAATAACATATATTCCAGATTTGACATTGCCATTAGGCAGACTAGGAAATTTGGTAACATAAATGTGAATTTTTACAACTGAAAGTACATCAAAACATATTTTCTTTTGTTTCCATACTAAGAATAAATTCCTTCCAAGAAAATTAACATATACATGTATATACAGCAAAATATACTTACAACGGACATGCTTAGAACGAACTACTCCATAAAACAAACTAGTTGTAAAGTCTTGCTTTATCACCCTATACATTAATAACAAACTTATGCAAATGTGTACAACGAACTACTGCTATGACGAACTATCATGGTCCCTTCCAGTTAGATATATCTTTATCTTTATATATTAATTTTCATGTTATACAATGGGTTTGCTGAATATGCAAATAGGGATTGATTTTAGGAAGCTACAGAGATTGTAATGTGGAAATGACTGTCAGAAAACACAATTAACTTCCTGATACTGTGGATGAGGGTTTTGTTTGACTGTCAGTAACACAGTTAACTCCTGACACTGTGTATGAGGGTTTTGTTTGACTATTAGTAACACAGTTAACTCCTGACACTGTGTATGAGGGTTTTATTTGACTTGACACTGTGTATGAGGGTTTTGTTTGACTGTCAGTAACACAGTTAACTTCCTAACACTGTGTATGAGGGTTTTGTTTGACTGTCGGTAACACAATTAACTTCCTGACACTGTGTATGAGGGTTTTGTTTGACTGTCAGTAACACAATTAACTTCCTGACACTGTGTATGAGGGTTTTGTTTGACTATCAGTAACACAGTTAACTCCTGATACTGTGTATGAGGGTTTTGAACGACTGTCAGTAACATAGTTAACTTCCTGACACTGTGTATGAGGGTTTTGTTTGACTGTCAGTAACATAGTTAACTCCTGACACTGTGTATGAGGGTTTTGTTTGACTATCAGTAACACAGTTAACTTCCTGACACTGTGTATAAGGGTTTTGTTTGACTGTCAGTAACATAGTTAACTCCTGACACTGTGTATGAGGGTTTTGTTTGACTATCAGTAACACAGTTAACTTCCTGACACTGTGTATACGGGTTTTGTTTGACTGTCAGTAACATAGTTAACTCCTGACACTGTGTATGAGGGTTTTGTTTGACTGTCAGTAACACAGTTAACTTCCTGATACTGTGTATGAGGGTTTTGTTTGACTGTCAATAACACAGTTAACTCCTGACACTGTGTATAAAGGTTTTGTTTGACTGTCAGTAACAGTTAACTCCTGATACTGTGTATGAGGTTTTGTTTGAATGTCAGTAACATAGTTAACTCCTGATACTGTAGATGAGGGTTTTGTTTGACTGTCAGTAACATAGTTAACTCCTGACAGTGTGTATGAGGGTTTTGTTTGACTGTCAGTAACAGTTAACTCCTGATACTGTGTATGAGGGTTTTGTTTGACTTTCAGTAACACAGTTAACTCCTGACACTGTGTATGAGGGTTTTGTTTGACTGTCAGTAACACAGTTAACTTCCTGATACTGTGTATGAGGGTTTTGTTTGACTGTCAGTAACACAGTTAACTCCTGACACTGTGTATAAAGGTTTTGTTTGACTGTCAGTAACAGTTAACTCCTGATACTGTGTATGAGGGTTTTGTTTGAATGTCAGTAACACAGTTAACTCCTGATACTGTAGATGAGGGTTTTGTTTGACTGTCAGTAACATAGTTAACTCCTGACAGTGTGTATGAGGTTTTGTTTGACTGTCAGTAACACAGTTAACTTCCTGATACTGTGTATGAGGGTTTTGTTTGACTGTCAGTAACACAGTTAACTCCTGACACTGTGTATAAAGGTTTTGTTTGACTGTCAGTAACAGTTAACTCCTGATACTGTGTATGAGGGTTTTGTTTGACTGTCAGTAACACAGTTAACTCCTGACACTGTGTATGAGGGTTTTGTTTGACTGTCAGTAACACAGTTAACTTCCTGATACTGTGTATGAGGGTTTTGTTTGACTGTCAGTAACACAGTTAACTCCTGACACTGTGTATAAGGGTTTTGTTTGACTGTCAGTAACAGTTAACTCCTGATACTGTGTATGAGGGTTTTGTTTGACTGTCAGTAACACAGTTAACTCCTGACACTGTGTATGAGGGTTTTGTTTGACTGTCAGTAACACAATTAACTCCTGATACTGTGTATGAGGGTTTTGTTTGACTATCAGTAACACAGTTAACTCCTGATACTGTAGATGAGGGTTTTGTTTGCAGTCAATACTTGCTGTTAATATTTTGGTGTTTTCTTATTTCTTTCTATCAGTTTATTAAAATCATACTTACATATGTTGTTAGCAGAGAGAAGACCAAATGCTTATTCCAGACTGTCTAATGTATCCGACTGCAAAGAAGGGGAAAAAAAGGTGGTTTGACCAAATGCTAATGTTATTAATTCAAATTAACAAATATTAATTTTTATTAACATTTAGCACATAAATGAAATAACACACAGTTTTTACAATATACAATTTATAAATGCACACTGAGCTAAAATAGTGAGGTTATTCACTACCTGAAATTTATTTCAATGTAGGTAGGTCGGACCATTTCAAAATATAACCATGTCAATAAAAAATGCGAATGTGATTATTCTGAAATACCGTATACATATAACTGGGCCAGTTTGAACCACAACTATATATAGTCTGTAGTATCATACTGATATGAAATTATTTGCATTAATGATGTAATTTGATTAGCCATAATGTTCATGATACATAACATTAGTTAATTATTATTAAATTATTAAATGATGTAAATCATAATTTTTTTTGAATTAGTTCCAGTTCCACTTTAAAACGTTTTCCACCTTGCAGCAAAATAGCTCATTACAAAAAGATTGAAGATGTAGTCAGATTAACAAAGAGTGCAGAAAACTTGCATTATAATTTATAAACAGTAAAAATAGAGATAGCAAAATGTGCCACATTCTGAGAATAAAGAAATACTGTGCTAGTAACAGCATCGTTATATAGTCAAATAAACAAACCCACACCAAATACAAAAACAAATAAATAAATAAAACAAAGGAATAATAGCTTGAAAAAAGAAACAGCTAAGATACTATCCTCATAATGTGCTTTAATAAACTGATCCTCATACCACATACCACTGACACAGAGCACAATGATAATCATTATTATAATGTGCTTTAATAAATTGATCCTCATACCACATACCACTGACACAGAGCACAATGATAATCATTATTATAATGTGCTTTAATAAATTGATCCTCATACCACATACCACTGACACAGAGCACAATGATAATCATTATTATAATGTGGTTTAATAAACTGATCCTCATACCACATACCACTGACACAGAGCACAATGATAATCATTATTATAATGTGGTTTAATAAATTGATCCTCATACCACATACCACTGACACAGAGCACAATGATAATCATTATTATAATGTGGTTTAATAAATTGATCCTCATACCACATACCACTGACACAGAGCACAATGATAATCATTATTATAATGTGCTTTAATAAACTGATCCTCATACCACATACCACTGACACAGAGCACAATGATAATCATTATTATAATGTGCTTTAATAAATTGATCCTCATACCACATACCACTGACACAGAGCACAATGATAATCATTATTATAATGTGCTTTAATAAATTGATCCTCATACCACATACCACTGACACAGAGCACAATGATAATCATTATTATAATGTGGTTTAATAAACTGATCCTCATACCACATACCACTGACACAGAGCACAATGATAATCATTATTATAATGTGGTTTAATAAATTGATCCTCATACCACATACCTTTGACACAGAGCACAATGATAATCATTATTATAATGTGGTTTAATAAATTGATCCTCATACCACATACCACTGACACAGAGCACAATGATAATCATTATTATAATGTGGTTTAATAAATTGATCCTCATACCACATACCTTTGACACAGAGCACAATGATAATCATTATTATAATTTGTTCTAGCAACACAGCATGTATCAAAATATATCAAAATAACATAGTAGCCAAAGGAGAATCAGGGGTCCCAGCCGTCCCACACACTCGCCACTTTTTTTCTTCACAATACTTTAGTGGCTAAAGAAACTCGAATGTTGAAAACTAAAATGACATTAATACTTCCTACAGTCCTAATAATATTAACAAAAATTAAAATTACACCAATGGAGTAAAATCATAGTTTTACCCTAATGGATAGCAATGTAGGGTCAAAACACTATTATATTTGGTTTTAATTTTCATAATTATTGTTTTAGGAACATCATAATTACCCTTGTTCAGACATGTATGTATTTTAAACACTGCCATATACAAAAACAAGTCTGGTTAAATTCAGAGAATAGATCTACGACATGTAAAACAACAAGCTTGGTTACAGTTTGAGAAATGTGTGTAATCTTATTTTAAACAAATTTTTCATTACACAATAATACATGTATTACTATTTTTCTACAATTTACAAATTTGCTATCTTTACATATTTAATTACCCATGCCTTTTGAAAATAGACGTTTCTCCAGCAAAACAAATGTTCTGTTTTGGTGATTTTTTAAAAATATAAAATATTTGTCTGATACAGTTACGCCCAATATTGTTTAGAATTGCTGCATTTACTGTCAGAATGCCATTAGCGGACCCAATCCTTTTTTTTTTGAGTAGTCATGGTGATGATTAGCCGCTAAGTACCTTTTGCCACGGTTTTTTATCTACGCCCTTGTGTTGAGGTTCGTGTTTAAAATGACATTTGTCCCCATATATACATCCCGTTGTTCTCCAAAAATAGCATTCGTCGCCATTCACGGGCCCAGATTGCTTTTGCTGTGTCCGAGCCCTACAAAACAGAAAAACAGAGCCATCTGGTGTGCTGCAGATACACCGACCCCTGAACTCAAATATCCCCACCCCCTCCCCAATTATTTCAGTTATCATCATTTTTGGCTTATATATTTATCAATTATTAGTTCATGCAAATATATGCTGTGTTTGAAAAAAGTATGCCCAACCTAATTCAGGAAAGCTTGGCATGACCTCAGAAGATCATATGGAGTGAAAATTCAGGAGATTACGGAAGGTATAAATGACCCATGTATGCTTCAAGGAAAGGAATGTTCAACAACACCCCAGCACATTGTTTAACTACCATGTAAACATGATCCATGGTGGTAAGCATTACGTCGTCTAACTTTGAGCTACAGTGAATTAAACAGTTTGCCAATGCAAAATCAATGTCATCATTGATTAAGTGCGGTTTTAAATAAATAAACATGCAACAAAACAAACAGAACAAAAAGACAGACAGACCAAACCCACAGACGCTAACGTACCCTACAAATACAAGCACACAGATGAACAAACCAACATACCCAATAAATACAGACAACTGACAGATGGACAGAAAGACACAGACAGACAGAATGACACATTTTCTCTACAATGTATGATTTAACTTAAACTTAAATATAGGCTAAGTCTGTTGACCAATCCCATTGTAATGTCTTGTTGCATAAATACTGTGTAAACCAAATAATCTTCACTTCTGTTAATCATGACCCAGATACTATCAATAATGGCTGCATAGCATGTTATATTGTTGCTTCTGTGCCCATGCTTATAAAACTTAAAGTCTAGACTTTAATAAAGTCCAGACTTTAACGTAATGCTATTTGAATGGCGTTGCCATGACGTTAAAGTCTGGACTTTATTAAAGTCTAGACTTTAAGGTTTATAAGCACGGGGCCTGATTATTATCTAACAAACTCTGCAAATAACTTATACCGAAACAATGGTCAGTTTTGAAATGCTGGATCAAACTAGAATAACCTACTTACCAGTACCACACTAAATTGAAAATCAACACCTTAAACAGTGTGCTCTTCCTGGTTCCATCTGCACCACCCCTACCCTCATTTCATCATACTAATCTATATATACTGAGAGGCATAAATAATTCCATGGAAATTGCACTGAATATTTTATTATAGAAATGCCATATCACAATACATTAAGCATGGTAGTATGATGTACTGGCTCAATTAACTAAAAAAGGATATTACATGTACTCAGATCAGAAACAAATGAAATAAAAAGTGTTTGAAGCTAAAAACGCAGCTTGATGCTTTTTGTATGTGCATCACCTGCACTTACCTCGCTATAAAAACAAGGTTTTTTTCTTGTGTCTTTCCTCAATATGCCATAATTAAGTAATACTGAGAAAATGCATTAGTGCTCCAATATAATAAAATATTCATTAAAATGCCCAATGCATTATTTGTGACTATCAGTATACATCCAGGTCTGTGCTTGTGACATATTTAAACTCTTGATGCAAATGCATTTAGCCTTTGCTTACAACACTTTAAAACCCACACTTTAACTACATGCTGTTTTTATGGCTGGGATTTGCTCAAATCCTTGAATCTAGACTTTAAAGGTTTATAAAGCACAGAACTTAAAAAAAACCTTTTTCATGTAAGCATGGAATATAGTGATCATACAATCTTAAAGTGGCAGACTCTAGTTTCAGCACGTGAAAATAAACACCATGTTTGATTAATCTACAAACCTGTAACACATCTGGATAAAGTTACAATGTAGTGAAACAAGTCTGCAACATTGAAACGGAGAAATACCCTCTAAAAATAGACTAGAGCTTGTCTCCATAACTGTTACTTCTGAGAGGTACATGAGGTTTAAAAAATAAGAAAAATACATTTCGTGGTATTAGAAACACCAGGATGACCAGAAACACTTCAGATGTATACAAATTAATAATCTAAACAATAAAATCTTAAATAATGTCTGATTTCAATTATCAAAAACGGCTCTAGTAGTGAAAACTATGTGTTTAAAAACTAAGGTCTGTCACTATAAGTCTGGACCCAAGATACAAACTACCAGTTTAGTAGCTTAGTGACTAACGATGTGATTCCATGTGCACAAACACACACACACACACACACACACACTTTACGCACTTCACGGTATATCCTCACTGTTCAAAATTCTTATACTAACTCCAGTAAGTTTTAACAGCTATGTGGATGGAGTATAAAGCCAATAAACCCGGCATCTATCTCAGTAACAACAATACCAACATTAACCACTGACCTGACAGACAGCCCAGACTGTAAAATCATACAACTTGAATGGCTAACTCTAATACAACAGCAGTTTTGTTAAGTGTATCTGTACTGGGAATATTTTGTTTTCAATTTGTTTTATTAGCAACAGTTGTAAATTGATTGAAAATTGATTAGCAACTACTAATTAATGTTTAAAATCGTGTATTGATCTCTAAAATTTGCATAGCAAACCACGACCTGATACTGAACAAAATGTACCCTGCTATAGGGTCTGGATGTTTTTCTAAATGAACAAAACATCAAGACTTCTTTGTGGGTCATCTTTAAGTAAATATTAGTGTGCTGTGTGCAAAACTACAATTTGCACAGGCCATCCATCCACAGACATATTTTTTGTTACTGCTTTACTTTTTAACAAATATTACAATAAACAAAAGACCAGGGTCACAAAGGTCTCTTAGGCTCTGCTATACAACAAAGCATCCTCTTTGGAAGTCTTTTAGCATCGCACTGCAAGATCACAAAGTTGCAAGAGTTTAGTGAATTAGGCCCGTCAGGCTAAACAGCCCTTCAACTTTTTTTCTCTCTCAGTTTTTTAAAATCAGAAAATTTGATAGTTGACAAATGCTATTATGCTTGTATACAGATTTTTGCTTAACATTTATGAAAATCACTGCACTGCTTTTATTAGGGAGAATGTGTTCCACAACCTGCTTTTTATTAGAGAAAGTATCCAACATTAGTATTCCGTACTTATGCATTTAAAAAAAAAAGAAGGCAAAAAAAAAAAGAAGGCAAAAAAGAGTAAGTCTCTCTGTAATTCTGTACACACTGTCCTCATGAGTCTCTGCATCAAGTTTAAGAAATGTCCAATTAAAACTTTAAGCTAATATAAACACTGAAATATTCAATGTAAAACTTAAGTTCAAATTATTTTAAAATTAAAAATGTAAAAATCTCTATTAGGTTTGAGATAAGTAGAACAATCCAATTAAAACTTTACGAGATAAACTTTAAAAAAGTCAAAGTTCAATATAAATTTTTATTTTTAATTTAATACAAACTTAAAACTTCTAAAATTTAGAAATCTCTCTCTTTGGTTTGTAGAAACTGCTCCAAAGAATCCCTATATCAAGTTACAGAAACTGTATAAGGGGATAAACTGCAAAATGTTCAATGCTAAAGTTTCAATTTTAAATATTTTAAATTCAACAAACATTAAAAAAAATTTAAAATCTCTCTCTATTAATTTGTAGACACTGTCCTGGCAAATTCCTGTACCATGTTTCTGAAGAATCCAATAAAAAGTCAAGGAGGTAGAAATCAAGGCACAGGCTGACAGAGGACAGATACAGTGCAAATTGGTATAAAAAAAACCCTCCACTGACGGATATCGTAGCAAAGCTAAAAACAAAAGCAGTTCTGAATTATTTTTAATACCTGGCCAAATTATGGTATAGCATATTTTGTTAAAGGTTATCAATATTTACCATAACGCAATACAAGAGTAGAAATCACTAATTATTTTTAAAATAAATAAAACCTTAAAATGTATTTTTAAAAACACCCATTCCAAAGCGTTGGATCATTCACCATAAAAAGCTACTTGGTATCGGTACTAAATTGAAAATTACAAAAATTACAAAAGAAAACAAGAAACAAAAAATCTGCAGAATGAAATGTCTCAGATACCATAAATGATTTCGGTGAACTGTGATGAACATGCAACTATCAACTAAGTTTCACTGACCAAGAACTTTTTGAGAAACTGATCTAAATGTAAAATTTAATGTCGGTCTTCGCCATGATCAAAATCAAGACACGCTGAAGATCATTCTCCTGAAATAATGCCAGCGAGCAACCACATGAAGTTTCAAATAAAATTTATTATACATTTTTATTTCAAGGCGATCAATTTTCAGCTCTCCTAAAAGAGGGATAGAGCGTAAAGGTGAGCAAGAGTGATCACTTGCATGTCCTGATGAAGACTGAACATTAAACGTTAACTCCGCCATTGGAAAAGTAATACCTATATCTCGCCTTTTCAGTTTCTAAAGGTGAGACAAAAAAAACCCCCCAAAACCCTATAAATGATAAGATTAAAAATGAAAACTGTTCCTGCTTCGTGTCAAACACCTTGCGACCACTGTAGATGACTACCACACACGTGACTGAACTAACATCCCGATATGCAATACATTCTCAATGTTCCCTCTTACCCAGAGGTTTTACTTGACTGTTGAGGCTGCTGCTGCTGCTGTTGTTGTTGTAGCAGCTGGTGTTGTGAATGCAAGGGTTGTGACTGCTGGGAGGTTTTTCTTATCATCACATTACCATTGCAGATTGGGTTGTCGGGAAATTTTATTAATAATCTCTGACCTTCACATTCAACTCCCTGAAAAAGCCAAAGAAAGGAATGTTTCATTAGTGTCACATCAGCACAGTGTAATTTGAGATCATTATGTGTCTTTAACATAAAAGTAGAATTCTGCTTTGTTTAAACACAACTTGACAACTTGAAACACAATGCTTTATTTATCATCATCTACTGGATGTAATTTGTTAATTCTGACACAGTGTCTTTGGGCGAGACCTGCTACACTTGTTCAGTAGCAGCAAGGGATCTCTTCCAAGCACACCCACCCTATGACCTTTGATAGATCAGTCGCGAAGCACTAGCAGCAAGGGATCTCTTCCAAGCACACCCACCATATGACCTTTGATAGATCAGTCACGAAGCACTAGGTCTGACAGGTGGGCGAGGTGGTTGATTCTACAACTCAAGCACTTCAGACAAACATTCTACCGAATGAGCCAGATCTCACCCCACTTTAACATATTCAGTACAAAGATTTTGTTGTTTAAATACACCACTAGAGCATATTGATTTAATTATTGGCTATTGGATGCTATTTGTTTGGTAATTCTAATATCCTGTCTTCTGAGGAAACCCACTCCATTAGCACAAGGAATCTTTATATGCACTTTACCACAGGCAGGGCAGCACACACCACAGCACACACCACATACTTTGGTATAAAAGATAACACAGGAAAACCCTCCGATGGGCTTTAATCCTATGATCCAAGCACCATCTAAACTAGATCCCACCCCTCAATAGTGTATTTTTAACATATTAAACCTTTCAACTTATACTCACTTGTAACTGTTGCATAGCTTTTCCAGCTGATACAGGGAATTTAAAATTAATGAAAGCACAGTATTTTTCTGGTAGAAGCCTCACACTCGTGACTTGACCATATCTAAGAGAAAAAGAAACAGAATGAATGTGTCATATTGTAATAACATCACAGCATGAGGTATATGACATGCCTGTCCAAAAATTGGTTGTATTGACCTAACTATTGTATGCAACACACCATCATTCCAAGTTATACTTGAAATGTTTTATTTAACGACGCACTCAACACATTTTATTTACGGTTATATGGCGTCAGACATATGGTTAAGGACCACACAGATTTTGAGAGGAAACCCGCTGTCGCCACTTCATGGGCTACTCTTTCTGATTAGCAGCAAGGGATCTTTTATTTGCGCTTCCCACAGGCAGGATAGCACAAACCATAGCCTTTGTTGAATCAGATATGGATCACTGATCGGTGCAAGTGGTTTACACCTACCCATTGAGCCTTGCGGTGCACTCACTCAGGGTTTCAAATTTCACTTCTGACCCCAATCGTCCTTCAAGAACTTTAGTGGTCATAAAACCTATTGTAATACTGAACAGGTTGTAATGTTTGCCCAATTAATTCACTATTATTATATAACCATTCCCCACAGCTAATATACCGTACAATTTTGGCAACTGTAAATTCTTATAGTTCCCCTACTTTTTTTGAAGAGTATATATATACAGAGGTGTCAAATATGACCGTATATGACCTTTTTTCTTTTCAACCAAGAGATATGTAAGTAATTATATACAAGGTATAAATCATGCTACAGTGTTTACGTACTAGACAGAAAACGATCAAAACATCAATCCAAACAAATGCACTGCCAGCAAAATGGCTCTTGAACTGAATAAATGGGATCTTTATAACCACATGCTGATGTGGTCACATGGATGGAATATGTATTACATACAGCCCCCCCCCCCCCCCCCCCCCCCCCAAACAAAACAACAAAAAACCCCACAACCTGAAAAAGAACTAAAAAACTTAAAGCAAATTAACTTACTTTTGAAACATTTGTGTTAATTTTTTTTCTGTAACTTGAGGTAAAACATTGCCAACCCACAATGCTGTCAGACCTTCCGGATTTTGTGGGCTGCAAGTAAAACAAGAAACCAGTCAGAAAACAGATCAGTGTAAATCTACAGATTAAAGTAAACTTCTTTTTGTTTAACGACACCACTAGAGCAGATTGATTTATTAATTATCAACTATTGGATATCAAACACTTGGTAATTTTGACATATAGTCTTAGAGACGAAACCCGCTACATTTTTCCATTAGTAGCAAGGGATGTTTTATATGCACTATCCTACAAACAGAATAGCACTTACAACTGTCTTTAATATTGGCTGGAATGAAAAATAACCCAACTGTCCCACTGACGGGGATCGATCCTAAACTGACCGTGCATCAAGTGAGCGCTTTACCACTGGGCTACGTCCTGCCCCCAAGAGGATCAAGTCAAAATGGCTAGGTTAACAAGCATTCAGAGAGTACTGCTAAAATAATATGTTCCTCCTACCAGGCCCAAAACATTTTATCTTCTAAGATCAAGGGGCATAATTTACCAATCGTTATGTACATCAAAATTGACCTGTAACTCTCCGTGATAAAGGTACACCAAGGAACTACATTATAATGTGTTGTTTAACAAGCACTGTATCTGACAAGAAGAAGGAAATAAAGAGCAAGTAAAGACTTACTCCATCTTCCCATCCGGTGGGGACTGTTGTAAGGGTGTTGGCTGTGGAATCACCGGAGTGGGTGTTGTTAAAAACTCATCTTCGTCAGACATGTACACTTCAGATGACAAGGAGTTGTCAGCTACTGAAAAAAGAGAAAGACATTTTTATGTAACAAGACCCCAGCACATCTAAATTGCAACTATGTTGTTAACAACTACAATAAATTACTATCCTACCTTTATTTATAGTTAAATTTCGCCCACATTTTGTCAAAACTGAAATTTAAAAAAATATATATTACAATGACACTAAGTCCACATACTAGATGATATCTATATCACCTATATTTCATAGGGAAAAAAGCATGCAATTTTGTACTGGCTGTCAGTTTTACTTTGTATGAAATACTCTTCAACAGGGGTGAAAGGATATGACATAATCCTAACAATGTCATAACGTGTTATGATATAAAAGCAAATGTGATGATGTCATATTAATTATGTCACATATTTCAGAAGCTTCTACCCCTCTTGAAGAGTATTCCACAAAAAAATAAAATGGCAGACAGTGAAAAATTGCATACTTTTTGTCCTAGGATATCTTAGCGAAGTCGAGATAGATGACATGTTTATCATGTAGTACATGGAATTTGTATGATTGTAATATGTTTTTCTTCATGATTTATGGTCTGGATAAAATGTGGCTAAATTTTATCAGTAATTAAAAGTAGGAGAAAAATGTACTGTAGTTGTTAACAATGTGGTTCACACTTTAAGTGTGTTACATGTGGATATTGATTGCTTTAGATTGCACCAAAGCTAAAGTGGTAAAGGGTGTGCCCAAAATAGTATGCCACACATAAACAAGCTCAAAGTACATACATGCTAACCTCAAAATCAATGGAATGTTAAGCTGTAATCAGATTAAAATAACTTGAAATGCAATTCTAAATATGTTCACCTCTTTACCAGCTATTATTAACATTACAGCACTAAAAACACCTTGGTGTGCTTAGAACAGACAAAAAGCCTGTTGTGTCCAAATCAGTGAGATCTAAAGTCTTGTATTGGTAAGCTAAAGAATGTTTGCTAAAAACACATCAACAATTGAATTATGACTATTATGTATTTACCGTAACATTACTGGAAATGAAAGCAATTTTTGTTACTGACACCTTAGCACATCTAAATTAAAGCTTTCAACACAAGAACCTTGAAACCACAATAACCAGTGTCTCTTAAAGGTTTTAAACGAAGTCTGATAACATGGATCTATGATGTGTAGAAATGTTTTATTTAACGACACACTCAACACATTTTATTTACGGTTATATGGCGTCATACATATGGTTAAAGACCACACAGATATTAAGAGAGGAAACCCGCTGTCGCCACTTCATGGGCTACTCTTTTCGATTAGCAGCAAGGGATCTTTTATATGCACCATCCCAGAGACAAGATAGTACATACCACGACCTTTGTTACACCAGTTGTGGAGCACTGGCTGGAATGAGAAATAGCCCAATGGGCCCACTGATGGGAATCGATCCTAGATGGATCATGCATCAGGCGAGTGCTGTACCACTGAGCTAGGTCCCGCCCCTCTATGATGGGTATACATACATCATTTCCATTCTGTAGAGGTGTTAGTTTGAAAATCATTTAAATGTTGCAAAATCACAAGACAGCAAATCTAGGTATGCGTAACCCATGTTTTGTTCACATATTAAATTTATGATATCACTGACATGGTCATGACAGGTTAGACGAAAATGGACCCAGATGTTAATTTGACATGCGGTGTGAACACACTTACCCACACCTGCTAAAAGTGAATCTAAAGCAGCTTGCACAGACCCATATTTTTTTATCGCAGATTCAGCTTGATGTCGGGAAAATCCCATTTCCTGAAATAAACAATGAACAAGTAATTATCTACTGCAACTATCATATGGGTTTGCACTTAATTTCGTAATGGAAACTGAAATACATTTTGTTATGGTGAATTGCTATAAACAATGTTCATACTTTATTACCATGTCACCATCTGTCTTGGGCAATGGAGTCATGTGCTTAGAACAACAATCTTTAACTTGAATTAGATGCAAGTATGGAAATCAATCATATGTGATTGTGTCTATGAAAAAGAGTACAGATAAAATAGTTGTATTTTTGTTTAGCATAACTGAATAGCCAGTGGCTGAATGATATATGTGACGATTAAGCATAAAAGAGCAGAATTTAAGTTTTTCTTAAGTACAGGTGTTTACGTTTTGTAATAATATGTAGTGACACACATTGCAAAAGTTGTCTCTATTTTTAAAATATTCTGTAAGCGTTCCATATCAAGAGCAAAACATTTCTGTATAATTACAAAGTTACCGCTGTTACGAAAGAAAGAAAGAAATGTTTTATTTAACGATGCACTCAACACATTTTATTTACGGTTATATGGCATCAGACATATGGTTAAGGACCACACAGATTCTAAGAGGAAACCCGCTGTCGCCACTACATGGGCTACTCTTCCGATTAGCAGCAAGGGATCTTTTATTTGCGCTTCCCACAGGCAGGATAGCACAAACCATGGCCTTTGTTGAACCAGTTATGGATCACTGGTCGGTGCAAGTGGTTTACACCTACCCAATGAGCCTTGCGGAGCACTCACTCAGGGTTTGAAGTCGGTATCTGGATTAAAAATCCCATGCCTCGACTGGGATCCGAACCCAGTACCTACCAGCCTGTAGACCGATGGCCTGCCATGACGCCACCGAGGCCGGTCCCGCTGTTACGGTACACAATTTATTCAATTCTGATTGGACGACATCACTAAACAATTAAATGTTATCCTTCGAAAAACCTCAGAAAGTGATGTCATTACGTCAAATGGGATGTCATTAGGTAAAACAGGTAATAAAAAGGACACTAGAAACTGATTTATGTGTATTTTTTAATAAATAAGTCGTGTTGTTTATAATTATAAGGATTGTTTGCCATTTTTGTGAATTTATCTATGTATAACAGTCACAAATTTAATATAAAATTACACAAATCTTATTTGTTCTCTGAAATACGATCATAAACCTCTTTATACTGTGGCTCATAACATTTCAAACAAATAGGCGTCTAAACATAGGCCACATTGAAATTGCACATAAAGTCATTTTAAAGAATGACGTCATGTAGCATCTGTACTTTTTTAACGCATATGATCATGTTATAGTACTAAAATACCGTCTGAACAAATGCTGGTAGACAATCCAAGTGAAAAGCCACTCACTGTCAGTTGATGTGTTCGTACACGTAAAAGTTCTTGCACAGCATCTTCACAATTTTTATCCAACTTTAAAACCTGCATAAAGGATTTTTCTGCCTCGGAAAATTGCTGAAAGTGAAAAACAAACAAACACCCAATAATATGACCTACATGTACATATTTTTAAACTATCGCTATTTGCTGCCTAACATATGGTTATTTTGACACTAGGCCTTGAGAGAGAGGGGAAAAAGCTGCTGCCACCATAGAGTTGAGACGTAGCCCAGTGGTAAAGCACTCGCCTGATGTGTGGTTGGTCTAGGGTCAATCCCCATTAGTGGGCCCATTGGGCTATTTTTCGTTCTAGCCAGTGCACCATGATATGGCATGTGCTACTTTGTCTGTGGGATGGTCCATATAAAAGATCTCTTGCTATTGATGTATGTCATGGATCAGTGGTTAGACATCCACTAAGACAGGCTTTCTGCCAGAGGGTAAAATAGGTATGGCACCTATCCAAATGTTTTTCACATTTTATTTTTTTAAGTTAACCTTTTCACACAATTATGATCCAAGCCCATTTTCTTTCTGGGGGAGGACCCCCATACCCCGTCGACTGCGGTTGCATTCAGCATACACACTGTAAATATTCCATTGCACCATACCCAAAACTTTCTTTTTCGGCACAAAGCATGTAAGAGTAATTGATATGATATACAGACCTTCACTTACTATAGGAATACATTTATAACGGAAACACAGCATCAGACAGACTAACAACAGTAATTATAACAATAAAATTGACCAGTGTACGTTGCCAGGGTGCACAACCCTCAATCAAACTTCACAAATTGGTACTAACTGGCACTACACAACGTATATTTAATTTTCGCGCTAGATTGATTTAAATAACTGAAAATAAGATATAAATGTTATAGGTTGTTAACCATGAGATTGTAGTAATACTGGTATACAATGCTCCCACTGGCAGTTGCTAATGGGAATTTCCCTAGTAACTAAGATGTAGAGCACTGGTTTCTCGTACTGACAGTCCATGGTTTGAATCCCCTCAGTGAAGGTTGATTTTTCTCTTACACTATGGACATGCTCTGTATAATGCATGTTAGTGTACTTAGGAATACTCTAGGTGCCTTGTTTGCATGTTGTTTGTCCTCCTCCTGAAAAACCCTGTAACTGCTCCTGAGCTACCACAGTAAAAACAAATTAAACACGCAAATAACATCAGAACAATACATTTTTTATTAACAAGCCAGCGAGCAGCTAAATTATTTACCTTGAGACCCGCAAGAGCTCTGCCTTTTCTAAAATAACCTTTGGCCCAATCTTTTGCCAGTAATATAGCTTTTTCCGCATCTCGCAATGCTCTGAAAAACAACACACAACACATTACAACAATGGTACATGACAATTCTAGTGTGAATTCTGAAGGGCAGGGATCCATATATCAGTGTTAAGGAAACAAGGCTGAATTCGTAAACAACAAATGGTGTGTTAAGCACTCACAGTGAACACATTTGGTGCTTTGAGATTCAGACTAAACTGCACATTGCTAAATGAAAAATTCTCTAAGGTCAAACGTGACAGTTTGTTTGTAAATTTATCAATTTCTGCAACTAGTACATTACATTATGTATCCACAACATGACTAAGGCCAGTCAAAGAAAAACATTGTTTCTTTTAACCTGACCATTTTTATTAATGTAAGTAAACTATCTACTAGGTGACCACGTGAATTATGCTTAGAAAAATCTTGGAAGGTAGTTTCTGTTACTTAACAGTGAGTGAGTGCACCAGAAAGTTTCATCATGGTTTATCGTCTGTGCTTACTTGTTTTTAGAGTTTGTATTTAAAACAAAGTCAAGCATTAGTAAATGTTGTAGTTAACATCTGGTTGTCATTATTTCACATCTTAAACATTTATAATCCCCAGTAAAATAGAAAATAATACATACTTTTCATATTGTAGTATTCTATCGAAACAGTAAGATCTATTTCCAAAAAATCTGAAACAAACAAAGGAAACAAATCAGTCAATTTGTAAGTCACTGAGATGATCTTAAACATTCTGGAATGTTTTGCTGACAAAGTAACCAAAATTCAGTATGGTCCAATTCCATAGGTTTTATAAACAATTTATTACTAATGCAAAATATGAATGTCAAAACTGTTATTGCAATCAAAATAATATCTCAAAACAAGGCGTACTAAATAATTTCTTGAGTCTGTTCTGTAAACAATAACTTACTAATATTTTTTTTTTTAGGGTATAATAATTTACTTATAACAAACCTAAAATCCCTAGGATCAAGTTTAATAGCTTCTGTAAACAATTCTATTGCTGGCAAGTAGTGCCCAGTTTGAGCCATTTCATTTCCTCGTACTGAAATAGAAAGAACACATTTAATTTTACACAAATGAAAAAGACTGCAAAGTGTTTAGAAAGTTTGTTTTGTTTAACGACACCACTAGAAAACATTGATTTATTAATCATCGGTTATTGGACGTCAAACATTTGGTAATTTTAATACACAGTCTTAGAGAAAAACATTGCTACATTTCTCCATTAGCAGCAAGGGATCTTTTATATGCACCATCCCACAGACAAGATAACACATACCACGGCCTTTGATATACCAGTCGTGGTGCACTGGCTGAAATAGCCCAATGGCAAGGTTTCTAGATTATGGTAGCTCCACTCCCATGGCTAGTGATATTCAGTCGTGGACTAGTAAGTAACTACTACTACCAAAAGAGTCTATTTTGTAAATATTAATATTCTGCCCCCCACCCAACCCCCACTGTTAGTGTTTTGAAGCTCTGTCTCCCTCTTTAGGTGACATATCTGATTATTACTATTATTTAGTAAAATTGTATTAACTTAAAGTAAAGTAGGGCTAGTTAATTTTTAATTTTGGCTAGTAAAAATATTTTAATCACTGATCCCAATGCTAGTGGATTTTATACAAATTCTAGAAGCCCTGCCAATGGGCCCACTGAGAGGGATCTATCCCAAACCGACTGCGCATCATGCTTTACCACTGAGCTACGTCCTGCCCGTAAGATGTTTAAGACATACATTTAACACACTTGTTAGAATGGGGGGTCAATAGGGATACTGTGGGTGAGTATTAATACATGTATCTCTCATACTTGATATGGATAATGTAAAGGTAACAGAGAAACAATTGTAGAAACTCACTTGCTAGTTGCCTGCTTCGCAATACACATGGATCGAGATCTTCCACCTACAATACAACAGACTTTTATCAGTGTCGTAGGAAAAATACACTCAAACAAAAGCAGGGTCTATATTTTCAAAACTGTCTTAGCACCATACCCCATCTAAACATTCCCGTGTGTATCACGGGTAACATCTGGTAGTCAATAGTCAATAACTGAGAGGACCATGACAATGAATTCATTCTCACCTCCTCCTCACTCTTCCCACCACACCCCATCTAAACATTCCCGTGCGTATCATGGGTAACATCTGGTAGTCAATAGTCAATAACTGAGAGGACCATGACACTGAATTCATTCTCACCTCCTCCTCACTCTTCCCACCACACCCCATCTAAACATTCCCGTGCGTATCATGGGTAACATCTGGTAGTCAATAGTCAATAACTGAGAGGACCATGACACTGAATTCATTCTCACCTCCTCTTCACTCTTCCCACCACACCCCATCTAAACATTCCCGTGCGTATCATGGGTAACATCTGGTAGTCAATAGTCAATAACTGAGAGGACCATGACACTGAATTCATTCTCACCTCCTCCTCACTCTTCCCACCACACCCCATCTAAACATTCCCATGCGTATCACGGGTAACATCTGGTAGTCAGTAACTGAGAGGACCATGACACTGAATTCATTCTCACCTCCTCCTCACTCTTCCCACCACACCCCATCTAAACTCCCGTGCGTATCATGGGTAACATCTGGTAGTCAATAGTCAATAACTGAGAGGACCATGAGACTGAATTCATTCTCACCTCCTACTCACTCTTCCCACCACACCCCACCTAAACATTCCCGTGCGTATCATGGGTAAACTCTGGTAGTCAATAGTCAATAACTGAGAGGACCATGACACTGAATTCATTCTCACATCCTCCTCACTCTTCCCACCACATCCCATCTAAACATTCCCATGCGTATCACGGGTAACATCTGGTAGTCAGTAACTGACAGGACCATGACACTGAATTCATTCTCACCTCCTCACTCTTCCCACCACACCCCATCTAAACATTCCCGTGTGTATCACGGGTAACATCTGGTAGTCAATAGTCAATAACTGAGAGGACCATGAGACTGAATTCATTCTCACCTCCTCCTCACTCTTCCCACCATACCCCATCTAAACATTCCCGTGTGTATCATGGGTAACATCTGGTAGTCAATAGTCAATAACTGAGAGGACCATGAGACTGAATTCATTCTCACCTCCTCCTCACTCTTCCCACCACACCCCATCTAAACATTCCCGTGCGTATCACGGGTAACATCTGGTAGTCAGTAACTGAGAGGACCATGACACTGAATTCATTCTCACCTCCTCCTCACTCTTCCCACCACACCCCATCTAAACATTCCCGTGTGTATCACAGGTAACATCTGGTAGTCAATAGTCAATAACTGAGAGGACCATGAGACTGAATTCATTCTCACCTCCTCCTCACTCTTCCCACCAAACCCCATCTAAATATTCCCGTGTGTATCATGAGTAACATCTGGTAGTCAATAGTCAATAACTGAGAGGACCATGAGACTGAATTCATTCTCACCTCCTCCTCACTCTTCCCACCACACCCCATCTAAACATTCCCACGCGTATCACGAGTAACATCTGGTAGTCAATAGTCAATAACTGAGAGGACCATGAGACTGAATTCATTCTCACCTCCTCCTCACTCTTCCCACCATACCCCATCTAAACATTCCCGTGTGTATCATGGGTAACATCTGGTAGTCAATAGTCAATAACTGAGAGGACCATGAGACTGAATTCATTCTCACCTCCTCCTCACTCTTCCCACCACACCCCATCTAAACATTCCCATGCGTATCACGAGTAACATCTGGTAGTCAATAGTCAATAACTGAGAGGACCATGAGACTGAATTCATTCTCACCTCCTCCTCACTCTTCCCACCATACCCCATCTAAACATTCCCGTGTGTATCATGGGTAACATCTGGTAGTCAATAGTCAATAACTGAGAGGACCATGAGACTGAATTCATTCTCACCTCCTCCTCACTCTTCCCACCACACCCCATCTAAACATTCCCATGCGTATCACGGGTAACATCTGGTAGTCAGTAACTGAGAGGACCATGACACTGAATTCATTCTCACCTCCTCCTCACTCTTCCCACCACACCCCATCTAAACATTCCCGTGTGTATCACGGGTAACATCTGGTAGTCAATAGTCAATAACTGAGAGGACCATGAGACTGAATTCATTCTCACCTCCTCCTCACTCTTCCCACCAAACCCCATCTAAATATTCCCGTGTGTATCATGAGTAACATCTGGTAGTCAATAGTCAATAACTGAGAGGACCATGAGACTGAATTCATTCTCACCTCCTCCTCACTCTTCCCACCACACCCCATCTAAACATTCCCATGCGTATCACGAGTAACATCTGGTAGTCAGTAACTGAGAGGACCATGACACTGAATTCATTCTCACCTCCTCCTCACTCTTCCCACCATGCTGGGCCTTCTCTCTTGACCGGTCCTTTTTAGATGTCTGGGAAGATTCTTGTGTCGGGGTTTTCTTTTTTTTATTTACAACTTTTGTGAAAAATGCAGATGTGGGATCAAAACTCTGAAAGAGAAACGTTGGTTGTCAGAACAAAATGCAAAACAACAAGTACAAATTTTACTAAAGTTACATTAACAGAAAATATGTCAGTGTTACATGATATTGGAAAGATAAATAAAAAAATAATTATCATTTAACAATACTGAATACTGAAATTAAAAGGAATACAATGGGGGAAAAAAGGTTTTCTGACATTGGTACACTGAAAAAATAAATGAATGAATGTTTAATGACAGCCCGGCATGAAACATACATCGGCTATTGGGTGTCAAACTAGGATCAATGCGTAAACAAAGTGATGATCAATATAAAAATTCAAGAGTTAAATTAAAACACAGTGTAAAGAACTGTTCAAAAATACAAATATCACAGATCGGTAAAATTTACAATAAAATTCAGTATCACGACTGAAAAAATATTCAAACTCACCATTTCTCCTTCAGAAGACGTACCACTTGGGAGTCTATAAATAGAAAAAAGGTTATGTTTTGTAATATACACATCCAGAACATTGCACTGTCAACTGGCCATCCATCTTTTTCTACCACAGTCTATAATGTTTTTCTCTATGATAAAATGCACTTCCTTACTTCAAGAGTTATCTTTCCCCAAACATTTTGAAAGTTTGTTTTTTTAAGTCTCCCAACTGCAACCTTGTGGACAATTCAATATGGGAATTTTTTCTCTGAGAAAGTCAACTGTGGCTGTGTGGATAAATTCATAGTAAAATAACTTAAAAAGGACATAATGAAATGCTCCGAGGAAGTAAATAAGTTTATTTTGTCCAAAAATAAATTCCCAAGGGATATATACTCAGAATTGCAAAGCTAAAGACATGCAAAATTCAGACATAAAAATTAACAAATATAAATATATGTTAAAAGTTATTTTAAAAATAACGAAAAAAAAGTAAGAAAAAAATCCCAGGAACAAAGAAATATTAGTCAAAAAGCAATACATACTTTTTATCACTTTTCTTCCCTTTTTCTGTTTCAGAAGACTTTCCTTTCAAAACAGTTTTTTCATTTTCTTCCTGAAACATAATACATACTCAATTCTTAATTTCTGTGATAACAGAATTTAATTGCAGTTAGGTATTTCATGGAAATATCTTAAGAGTTTCAAGACAAGATTCATATATTATTTATAATTATCTCTAAATGTTTTACTACTACTGTTTTTGTGTTCTTTAAAATTTATAGTCTTATATAGAAGTTCACTGCAGTTTATTGATTAATGGCACGATCAAATATCACTGCCGTTTGAAGTTCTACAATTTTGTATCTCTCTACTTCAACAATTCAATTATTCAACACAGTTAAGCACAATTTCACTAATGGTACCTTAAATTTACAACAGTTAAAATTCAAGGCATTACCTTAGGATTTTCTTGTTTTTCTATTTTCTTTCTTTCTCTTCTTCTCTGGAAATAAAAAAGACAGAACTCAAATTATTAGAGAGTGAGAACAAAAAAACAACAAAATGTTCATTAATATTAATAAAAACAGAAATGCAGAAAACAATAAGGGTACAAGGAAAATTGAAGATAAATTCAGAATAAGTCTGAAATAAAGCTATAGAGACATGCTATTTTAAATTGAAGATAAATTCAAAATAAGTCTGACATAAAGCTATAGAGACATACTATTTTCAATTGAAGATAAATTCAAAATAAGTCTGACATAAAGCTATAGAGACATACTATTTTAAATTCAGGGCTCGACCTTAGCAATAGCCCAAGGTGTTTTGTCTACCAATTTCTCACTCAGACTGCCAGTTGTCTAAACCCGGTAGTTCACCGGGCTACTAATCTTTTTAGCATGTTCAGTCACTCCATAATCAACAAAATGTTTAATTCACAAAATAAAAACCCCCAAATATTTTACTTTTACTTTTTTCTTTATTAAAGTTACGGGGCTACCAATTTTTACTGAGGGCTACTAGATTTTATAACCTGGTAGCCCGGTGAACTACCACTGTAAAAAGGTAAAGTCGAGGCCTGCTATTCATCTCATTACTGACATTCCTCCCAATTCTATTACAGCATTTAATCATTCAAACATCAATAGGATATCAACTGTAATGATGTAACATAGACTAAATGATGAAATATTAAAACATAGTTCATACACTTTGTTACCAATCGAAATATATGACTTTTTTTAAAGGCATTTTCCAGGAACTTTTCATAGGATTTTCAACATATTTTTCTATGATCAGCAACATACAAGTAATCAAACGAGACATTAGAAATACTGCAAAACCCCTCAGTTTCATGAAAATTGGTTAAGAAATGAATTACCGTAGGTCTACATATTTTTTTTTTTTTAGTAACTTTTGATGCAAAAGCAAATTTTATGTCAGCTTGTTCAAGATATCATGATCCTATTCTTACATCAGAAGCTTTATGCAAATGAATGCAGATGACAATATTTCAAAATCTTAGGTAACCAGTAGTCAGTTCACGTGACTTTTATTTGCGTAACCGATTGTTAAGTTACGTGAACATAGTTCTCGTAACCGATGAGTTAGACCTACCTAATCCTAAAACACTTGAACTACAGTTCCGTGCTACATTGGTGGTTCAAGAACAAACTGATTTTCACTTTCATTACTGATATATGGTACTTTTAATTATAGAATGTAATTGTACACCACGTAACCAATTGGCGGTTCTCGTGATTTTAAAGTTGTGTAACCGACACGCGAACGAAACAACGGTTCTCGTGAAATATTGTGACCTGTGAATGAGCAATGAAGGGAATAATAAAATTACAATCTTCTGATGCAAACTGCAACTGTTTTCTTCTCTTATTTTAAATCAGAATTTCTATCACTTTACATGACCTAATTCAAATTCCATGACCTTGCAGGCCTGGAAAATAACATTTTCAAATTATAAGGTGTTCCAGGATGAATCTTGTAAAACATAGTCGACACCACAGCGTTGGACATGTCTATTCACTCACTTTCTTTTTGGCTCTTCTTTTCTCAGCTCTCTTCTTTTCTTTTTCTTCTTCCGTTATTAATTCTTCTGCATTTCTTGATATTTCCTAAAAACCAAATACAGATAAATTGTGTTCTAATACAAAACAACAAAACTATAATAAAAGATTAAATAAAAAATATTTCCTCAATAAGAATCTATTTAGCATCTCAACATTTGGTAACTGTCGCATTGAGAATTAGTGAAAAAACCCTGCTCTTACACGTGTAGGCTATCAAGTTGGAATGAGAAATAAAGCGGACAGATCTTATAACATGGGGGCACCAAACGAGCTCTATCTGGCTCTGTGTACATGCAATTAAAAGCTATCCACCTGATATACGGGTGTATTTGAAAGAGCAGGTATAAATTCTGTGTTTACCATGTCAGTTTAAGTTGATGAGAAATTGACCCAGCTCCTTTCAACGGTCTATCTATTTACAACACAGACTAGTGTTGGGAATCGGCTGGAATTTCATCAGCGATCATTGGTTATAACTGGTTTGTACCAGCTTTCGATTACACAATCGGTTAGAATTATATAAACATAATAAGGATTTGAATTATATGTACTGTGAACCTATTGTTGTGTTCACTGAAACAGACCCTACAAATTGCTACTTTTACCTTTAATAACTATTTTAATATCATTTTACTTTATGTACACATCAAAACAGTTTACACCAGTCCCAACATATTTATATCGATTGCATCATCTGAAGAGGAGGAACAAAATTTTACAGTTAAAGACACAATCGATTATGGACTTTTGTAATTGATCAGCACATAGGTTGAGCCAAAGTGATCAAACATGAGTTATAATCTCTGTAACTAAGGGTAAGATAACAATAGCCTACCTCTGAAGTTAGATGTCTTGATGTTGTGTTTATTGCTGAAAGTAATAAAACACGTAAGTATACCAGTGTTGTAAATTGAATACCGGCTTTGATGGCATGGTGGTTAAGCCATCGGACTACAGCCTAGTAGGTACAGGGTTCGCAGCCCGGTACAAGCTCCAACCCAGAGTGAGTTCTTAAGGGCTCAGTGTGTAGGTGTAAGGCCACTACACCCTCTTCTCTCTCACTAACCACTAACCAACTAACAACGAACCCACTGTTCTAGACAGACAGCCCAGACAGCTGAGGTGTGTGCCCAGGACAGCGTGCTTGAACCTTAAATGGATATAAGCACGAAAATAAGTTGAAATGAAATGTAAATTCAGTACAACTGATAACAATATGGTAATTTAAGACAGCTGGCTGCTCAATAAACAGCTAGTAAATGTATCATATGACAGGAATATCACTGCAATGACATGCCAGCACATTTTAAACCATGATCATGACTCACATAACATATGGTCTACTAACATTTATATGGTGTCCTAAATCTTGAATGAACAATAAATAGGTTATGTAAAATTCGATTGCACGAACAACATGCGAACAAAATTATAATTCTCACAATTTTCAGAGGTCATTTCTTCCTCTTCTTGCAGCTAATCTTACCTTTCAACATCACATGCCGTCCACCTCCACATCCCAATCCTTGTCTCTCCAAAGCAACAGGTGATTTTCTCTTGTGGCCACCTATGCCACACCCACCTGTTACATCTGTTTAGTGTGACAACTGACATTATTGTGCTTGAGTCAGCTGTAACTACTCCACCACCAATGGTGGGCTGCCAAAACCCATAACAAACAGCAGAAAAAGAGCGGACTTTCCTACACAGGACAGCACAAACCGGCCTTCAATAAGTCAGAGTGGACTTTCCTACACAGGACAGCACAAACCGGCCTGCAATAAGTCCGTCATATGGCACCTCTTGGCAAATCACCAATAATGATAATTAAAAATTAATTGCATACCTTGTTTTTTCTTGAGTTCTTGTTTCATTTTGATTTTATCTCCGAACGCTCTGTACAGCAAACCATCATCATCATCAGAATCATCATAATCATCATCATCTGATGTGTTGTAACCAGAGCCGTTCAATGTACCTGTAGCAGAGTGGGGAAATATTTTGTTATTAATTATATAAAAACAAATAGAAATATAAAAAATTATATAAACATAAACATAAACATAAAAATAAAATTAAAATAAATGGGATATAGTAATTCAACTGTAGTATGTTTAATTGATACTGATTTCTATGACACAACCTATACTTAATTTGCTGCTAGATCTGAGAGTCCAAGGTTCGAATCCCCACAATGGATATTGATTTTTCTGTTTCAAAATCACAGACTTCACATTTATGTTTTGTATCACTGTAGTCTTCCTAGTTTCAGAATAAACAAATTAAAACTTTAGGATGGCATAAACTTAAAATGTTCAAGTTTAACATGAATTTTAATTCCCCCCCCTCCCCAATAGAACTACGAACCAAGTTACAGAATAATCAAACAATAACTCTAGGAGCGGATGATGGGTGTGTGGACAAATCGAGATTAGAAACATTCAGCTGCCAAATATCATGATCAAATGAGCATCTTTGTCTTACCAAGTGTACACGAGAAGAAGACTTCTTGAAATAGTCGCAGCATTTCTGGCTAAAAAACAACAAACACATGAAGAATCAGTTCTTATTAGCTGTGACAAACGTATACACAATTTTACATAAATTATCACCTACACATTTAATTCTCTCTTTTATTGCATACAAAATCAAATATTTGTCTACAAGAAACTGAAAGGAATGTGTGTGTAATGAAACACCTGCATATTTTAAAATCATGGCTATTACAAGGCTAGATCTGTGTGAGGAGAAAAATCCGCCAAATTATCTATTAAATGTCACAAATTGCAGAAACCCCATTATTTTCCAAGCAAAAATATCAAACATTACAAAATAACTATTTCATCAAATTAAAATACAATGCAGTTAATGAGTTTGGTGAGTGATGGAGCTAGCCCTTCTATTAAGTGTCATTAGCAGGGTTCATACACTTAAAGGAAGTCAAAATTCAAGGGTTTTTCAAGCACTTTCCAGGTCAACTTTACCAAAATTCCAGGACCTTACCGAGTTAATGGTGGACAACTTATGACTAAACTTTACCTCCGTTATACATGTACATCCTTAAAATCTGATAGGGGTATTTTTGTTTTGTTTTTTAATTTAAGTTAATGTGATTTCCAGAACAAATGTCTTTTAATGACCCTTAATGCTTGTGTTTGTTGTTGTTTCATTCAAAAACTCCCCAAGGCGTTGTTTATGCTTCACTCCTTCGTTGTGACTCACTAGCGCCGATTCCCCCATGTTCGCCACACTGAAATTGCGAGTACAAAAGGTGCATCTTGTGCTGTGTTTGTCGGGTCCACGCATCAACCAGTCCTTATAATTCACTGCCTGTATCCACAGGTCGTTAAACACGCAAGTGCCAACCATCTTTGTGGGTTTACAATAGATTCATTAACTTGACACACTCCCTGACAAACCTTCTTTTCCAATATGGCGACGCTGTCGCTTGGATCTCGTGGCTGCGTGATTCTCGCATCACGAGATAAAAAAAACAAAAAAACATTCACACGTCAACTGAGCCGGTAAACATCGATTGGCATTTGATTGTGCCGCGGAAATTAAACAATTAATTTAATGTTAAATAAAGTAAATAAAGCCTCCGTTTTAGGCGTTTATATTTTATTTGACATCATCAACGCAAGATGATTTTCAAGGGTATTCAAGCACTGGAATATATTAGTTTATTTTCAAGGGTTTTCCAGGCGCGTACGAACCCTGCATTAGACAAGAATTGTAACAGGGGAATTACCGTCCAGTGGAGTCCCATCTAACCCTTTTTAACATGTAGTTTTATGCAATCATAATCCCACTCCTCAGCATCTGTAATTGATATCCGGCCCAAAAGCATATTAATTATTACAATATACATTCTCCCATAAACTGACTAAATTACAAATTACAAGTTTTGTTCTCACAGGGTAAGATGAGATAAGGTGGGAGTTTTAGGGTGTGAAATGTGGGAATTTACAGAATTAGATGTTAAGACGTTTTTAACCACACCGTGAAGCTTACCAAAGTCATATCCTTGGGATTACTGCTATCTGAAGCCAGACATTTGTAAGCTCGACTTACTTGCTGAAATTTCTGAAGAAAAATAAAAGTGTATATGCACACGTTACATATTATCTAGACAACAATGTTATATGCATGTACATGTAGGTGTATTTTAATGTACTAGTAAAACAAAAGAAGGAGATTATTGCCCCAACTTGTTTTAAAACAATTCTCACAGCAAGGAATAGAACATAAATTTATTTATCTCTTTCCCTTCTATTTTTGACTGCAGTTGACATGTATAGTATAATATTAACGTAAAAACCCCATTCTCCACTAAAGTAGAAACACGACCGGTCTTCGTAAACAGATGAAAACATACACATGAGTTACATTGTATAGATAGTTCCATCTTGATTCTGTGAATGCTAGAACAATTAAAGTTTTTTTGTTTAACAACACCACTAGAGCACATTAATTTATTAATCATCGGGTATTGGATGTCAAACATTTGGTAACTTTGACATAGTCATAGAGAGGAAACCTGTTGTGCTACATTTTTCCATTAGTAGCAAGGGATCATTTATATGCACCACCCCACATACTGGACAGCACATACCACAGCCTTTGATATACCAGACGTGGTGCACTAGCTGGAATGAGAAATAACCTAATGGGCCCACGGACGGGGATCGATCCCAAACCGACTGCACATCAAGCAAGTGCTTTACCACTGGGCTATGTCCTGGCCCCTGCTAGAACAAAGTAGAATAACAATCGAACATATTCAGTGTAGGCTTTTTTACACTGATGTTCATAGTCAAGTTAAATCACAATATTGAAAAGAAAAAGAAAGAACAATTCAAATTTTTGTAAATGTTATTGTTGATGTAACTTGCACATACGTTGTTTTAGAATATGTTGCATTTTATTATTTAATGAAAATTGAAGATGTTTTATTGGATATACAGTGTTTCTGCCAGAAAGACATTTTTGGGTATAGTGCTATGAAATTTAATATTTACAATGTGTGTGCTGAATAAATATGGGGTATGGAAGGCCTCCCCCAAAAAGAAAATGGGTTAGGTTTAGGTTTAGGGTTAAGAAAATCATACAGTAATGATGTAATTAATTTTTTCAAAAGGTCAACGTAAAAAAATAAAATCTGCAAATAAATTTGGGTATGGTGCCATACCCATTTTACCCTCTGGAAGAAACCCTGACATATATTCTCAGATAATAACCGATGATACAGACTGAAGATGATGATGGTTGTGATTACTCCTGGAGTAAAAGTCACTAGGATGTCCCCTAAAATATTAAACACAACAAAATAGTGTTTTTGCAATTCGAAGATAAAAAAAGTAGGTTCAAAATGACAAACTTCTCTTTGGAACCTTGGTTCAGTGATGACCGTTTCGTATTGTATGTTAGACACTAAACTGTGTCATTTGTAAGATAAAATACTACAACCAGTATTTTCCCGAAAATATGTAAAAATAGCATGTTCCTCACTGCTTAAAAAAAAGAAAAAAAAAACAACCCATAAAATCAACGTTACCTTCACTGACTCTGGCGAGCTGCTGTGTTTCTCGGGATGCCATTTCAGGGCGAGACGCTTGTAACTTGTGCGAATTGAATCTTGATCAGCACCTTGAAAATGAGGTCATAATCAGTTTAGTTTCTTATTACTAAAGGGTGTTCCAGAATTAATCAACCAATTACACTTTGCCTTTTATAGCGTTATTCGGGAGCATACAAATTCTAAAAATATCGGGTGAGACTATAGGCGAACTTGTTGGTCTATTTCAACATTGAAAAAACAGGGGTAAAGTACAGCAATAAACTCTGGATTGTATACTAGTATAACAAGCCTTAAAATAAAAAAAATTGGTGTACCTGACACAATGTCCTGCACCAATCAATTTGTGCCTGACATAAAAGAAACTATACCTGTCACAAAACATTGTAAATAAAAATGAAATAAATTATGTTTTATGTTGTTTAATCATTGATGTATTTAATTACTAAATAACCAATGCAGCAATTAAGACAATAGTCACCAAATGATGACATTTATTATTGTTATGTACTTACTAGTCTATGATGCATTAATATATGTCCTCTGGTAAAGCTGTATCCTAACCAGCCGTGAGCGACGTGAGCTATAATTTTAGAAATCATGGATTTCAACTGTCGTATCCTAACCGCATGCGTGTCATCAGTGTCTTGTTTGTGGTAATATTCTAAATTTTTGGTTCTTTAGCATTTGATACACGCAGATTTGTGGACTCTTTGATCCACGCGTCCGAAAAATTGTGATTATACTGCATTTCTGCACGTCATAAGTATAACCTCGCCTTCAAACTGTAGCCACAAAGAGGCATTTGTTTTAACTAAATCCTCCTTTTGCCATTTTAATTCAGTGCTAGATATCTACGGGATATTCGTTTTGGAATTTTTGGGGCAGGATTTAATTGGTGGCTGCCCGCCGCGGATACCGGGAACAGGGACAATTGATTTGTCATTATCGGTACCTGTCTGTTCTTTTACAGCAAAGACTGAAATTATTTTGTTCAACATCCTTTAATTGTTAACCACGAGGCAATTTGAATTGCAAACTTTAAACGAAAACGCCACAGGAAGTATACGCTAAGTACGAAAGGTCAATTACTAATATACAATGTAAGTTCCCGCAAAATCGAGACTATGAAAAATCCTACTAAACAGGTACGCGGACTGTAGATGAACTTCGTGTTGGACTGTCAAGTGCCCCGTGAACTGGTTCGAATCCCACTGGTACACATTTGTGTTTTTTCATTCGTAATCAATATTTTTTTTAATCGGTGCATTAAGTGTATTCGACTCCAAAACAGCCGGCTTTTACTACAACGTGAGCTTCGGACATGATGACCGGCGCAATCGACATTGTTACTGACAAGTTACAAATTTGTACCGGACAATGACCGTGACCGGCCGCTTATTTCAAGGCTTGTATAAACAGATTTTATGACTATACCGTCACATTTTTTTTTTCAGTCTTAAAAAAGAATTTTATATTGCAATTAGTTTCCAGCATACTTTGTAATTCACCCGAATCATTTCGTATACCTTCAGCATAATCCCGAATGTTTTCAAATTCTTTTCAAATTACAGGCATGATTTTGCAAGTAATGTTTTGATTGGTTGAATGAAAAGTCAACTGGACATGACCCCAATGGGCTGCTGTTAGATCCACATGTAATAGTGGAGCTAATTTTAATTAGATTGGTATTCAATATGCCCTTTAGTTAGTGGGATAAACAAATAAGGTCAATTCCGGTAATTAATAATTAAGTAACAAGAAGTTAATCACCATCTGCTATGATTACTATTAATATATACACAACTTGGTCAGCCTAGATCAAAGGTCCTTTGATTTACATAGCATCTGTTGTGTTACAACTATAGTAGGCAAGCTCTCATTTCAGCTCATTAAAACCTGCATTACATACACTAATATATGAATATTAATACAGTGTACCATTGATTTATTGTCCCCCATCCCCCGATTTAATGTCAACCCTGCCTACTTCTTTTCGATCTCAGTGATGAGCAGATTACTGAAAGTGTCATGATAACTTGTGACAAAACGTGCGATGTCCAACAATGAACTGAAGCCCACTCCTTCAGTGGCCATGCAGTGCCCAGGATGCCATTAAAACTTTTGGTTTTGGTTTTGGTTTTGTCAAAGGGAATAAGCATTGTGACTTACCATGTTTATAAATACATGTATATATAAAATATAATTTTACCTGATTGTTAGTTTTATTTTATTTTTGTTACTGTCTGTTAGTTTTATTTAAAATACATGTCATTCTGTTGACATTTATCAACTTCAAACAAAATATGTTTGGTAGTAAACCCACTATACCACTAACTCGATATAATGTCAAAATTGTATATTAGTGGGTGTTAAATCAAAGTTATACTGTATATGTTTTAAATTTAAAGAAAGGACTAAAATGTAATTTGAATTTCTTTTTACCTGAATTTGAATTTCCTGCCACTATTAAATGTCAATAAACAATATGGCTGTCAGTAATCAAACATAATGATCATAATCTGAATCATAAATTTAGATTTTTCTTATTGATATTAAAAAATGGACACACCAAAGACAAACTGGGATTTTTTGTAGGGACGAAGTGGTACATTGAGAGCCAAATGAATTTTTTTTGTTGGGTAGACGAAGTGGTATGGGGCAAACTGACGTTGGGGTGGGGGGGGGGGAGAGAAAAAACGGCTTGTGGTGAACTCATATTTAAGACTTACTCGTATGGGGGAAAATGCAGTGAACTCGTAACATGACACGAAAATAGGTGACCATGGGTGACACGAAAATAGGTAACTGTGGTTGACGCACAAACTGCGGTTGACACGCAAATAGTTGACTGATGGTGACATAAATAAGAAGCATGTATACAAAACAAGTGTCGAAATGCACATTTAAGAGAAATAACTATATCTGCATATCCATACATCCCCATACAAGTTTACTGTTATTTTTTACATACGAGTTCGTTTTCCATTCATACGAGTTAGTTTCCATACGAATTCACCGTATCCCAGAAAAAACATCCGATCATCAGGTATTCCTTGTAATAAAATACTAATATCACTACTACTACACTAGGCCTATTATTATCAAGTCTATATTAATTAATAACATCCACTGATAGCAAAACTGTTGTTTGTAATTTGAATTTGTTAAAAAAATTATTGGATAAGATTGTCATTTTATCTGGATCAATCAATGACTGACCGTGAGTCGTGACATTGAGTCTGACAAAAAAATTAAGTTTATGAAACTGAAAGTACAGCCTAGTATCACAATTTAATGCAATACGATAGAGGGTAGTGACAATATTAATATTAAAACATAATCAACAAAACAGTTAAAATAATTTTACATGTTGTGGCGCATGTGTTAGAACAAACAGCAATTAAAAAAAATTGTAACGAAACTTGACAGATTGAAATTGACGTGAACCGGCGAGTAAGCACAATTTAAAAACGAAAGAAACCAAGTTCTTACCAACAGGTAATTCCAAAACATCATATGCTTCTTCTTTTAACATAACCATACTTCAAAGTAACAACAGATACTGAAATAGTTCTATATTTTTAACACAGATTGAAACAAATAACATTCAAAGTTCAGTAGGGACCCTTGTTACAGGTGGCCGCCATATTTATTTGTTTTAAATTGTATTTTCCTCCTTTTGGCTTACAAGTTTTTACGAGTTACATCCCTTGACATAAAAAGCATGACAAGGAAGGAAATGTTTTATTTAATGACGCACTCAACACATTTTTATATGTTTGTAATTGACTTAAACAAAGTGATCCACTTTGAGTTATTTAAAAACATTCTTCGAATCCATGTACATTTCAATGCGGTTATAAAATTATTTATGTTTATCATTTTAATACCACCCCTTTCATAATCTTGCGTTATTAAATTTCGTTTAAATTTTTCAGTTTTACTCTGCCAGGTAAATATAAAAAGTAATGTATTTATATGTTTTATCAGAATTTCATTTGGATTCGGTAAAGCTATTAATTATATAGGTGAGTTAGCTTTGACATTATTAACGTTTTCAATTCTATTATTCTTCCTAAAACCGTCAGTCTACTGCAAGACCATACTCTCATAAATTTTTGTACTTCTAATATTTGTTAATCATAATTCATTTCGATTATATGTTCCATGTTCACTGAAAAGTTGATACCAAGCAAATTAAAATGAGTTTGACCCCATTCTAACTTCCATCTCGTATGATGGAATACATCCGTAGAAAACTTTTTCGTTCCTATCCAAATAGCTTTAGATTTGAAAAAGTTTATTTCTAGGCCCGATATATATGCATAGTAGTCTAAAACCGAAAGTATATTGTACAGGGACTCGGAAGAACCGTCAAGAAGGAAACTTGTATCATCTGCATATTGCATATCATCAGAATATTTTATTTCACCTTCTAATTCTTCAGCTTCTTCATTATTTAATTTACTGACACTAAAGTGAGATAGTTTTCAATAATGTCATCATCATTTTGTCAAGATGGTGCAGAGTAAAGATTTTGGTAAAACGTCTTTGTTTCTTTCTGACCCGTAACCTCTGTTCCATTGTCCAACTTAATTTGTGATATTAATTTGCTAAAATAATTCCGAGATACTAAATTGCAGAAATACTTAGTTGGCTTTTCGCCCTCTTCTATCCACTTTGACTTTGAACCATAATGACCTTTGAGTTTTTCTTTTCGCAGCCCCATCAGGATACATCTGCGCTGGATGAGAAGGTGGGCGTGTCCTCCGTGATTCGTCGCTGTCCCGGATACCAGACTTCTTGTCAGATGCGAGATGGATTTTTCTGAAGATAACAAAATGTTAAATGTTAGGAAAATTAATAAATTATTATAACCTACCAATATAGAGTAAAATCCATATTGTATTGTTATTATTATTATTAAGTGACTTAGTGTTATATATTGAGGTATATACCTTCATGACGTTTAGCGTAATATTTTGTATTCTAAAGCAACTGTTCAAAAATCAATAATAATAATAAAATAATATCATGGGAACAATTCCTGATTTTAAGCCATCAGAATATAACCCAACAAACAATATTGGAACAAATTATAACAATATTGACGCTATATTATAAAGGATTTAGGTTAAGCATGTCAGAATACTAATCTAATGCATTACCTAATTGTTGAATTTTCGAAACAGCTTTCTCATGTGATACTAGTAAACTTCTGAGCTTAACAGAGGCTTCATAAACATCCATTATGAACAGTTTCGAATTGCAGAACTATTTGAAAAACGCTTTGAGACAGATATCAACACTTGGTGCAAAATAAAATGTAATATTTTTTAAAAAGACCACACTGCTATTTTATACGATTTAGGCTGACTGAGGCCCCCGTCTAAAACAAACACAATTAGTCAGTGCGGATTAATTGAGCGCTAATAGGGAAGCGGCCAACTGATCAACATTGTGGGCCAATTAGCAAAACCTTTGATCACGTGCTACTATATATTATATAGTTATCAACAAACGCTGCTATTTTATAATATTCTTTGATGTCCTTCATGTAAATCGAGTGAGAAGTGATGTTCATGGGTATTATGAATCAAGTTGTTACTTTGATGTTTGATCGTTCATTATTATATTTCAATCCTTTGATGTTCTCCAACTTCCAAGATTAAAGAAATATGTTGGTTATGGAATTAACCCCACCCACCCCTATCTGCACCCACCCCGGATGTACACACCGGCGAAGGAATCTAGCTCAATCGGAACAGCGCTCGCTTGACGTGTATGGATCGGAGGATCGAATTCACCCAGTGCACCTATTCTCTGATTGGTTTTTCCGTCCCAACCAATGCCCAACGTCTGCTAAATCCAGATGCCCTTCGTAATACTAAAATGTTGTACATTCTTTTGTAATAGAATATGTTACAAGAGCGTAAATTATTATTTTATTATTTTCCCATGAATCATCGATTTTAAAATATATTTGTTGGTATTGTATGTATTTACTTAATTTGAATTTTATCTACCGTATCTGGTTATTATTTTCTATAACATTTTTGGGATTTACAAAAATACAATATTTATGGTCAGTATGACATATACATGGTATCTCCAGAAGTTTGACAGTCTTGGCTAAAAGGGAATAATAATACGAAAACCTGGAAAAAAGATAAACGAGAAAAGATGGTTTTTAACATATTTTGTTAGTCTACTTTGAACGTAATGATTAATTTTCCTCAAAACGTTTGCTGAAGTTGTAGACGGATTTAGGGTGGGATTTAGTTCACTCAGTTGAGTGATCGCTTTAGGTGCTTGCGTCGCAGGATCGAACCACCTCAGAGGATCCATTCAACTGATGGAAAGTGCATATAAAAGATCCCTTGCTGCATTACGACAAAATGTAGCGGGTTTTCTCTGATGACAACGTGTCATAATTACCAATGTATGATAACC
>NC_054708.1:81458432-81492599 GCF_016097555.1 Gigantopelta aegis | reverse complement strand
CAAACCTCGCCTGTACTAAATGCTGGTGTGAGGAGGATGTGAGCTATTTTGTGTGCAGTATTAAATACACAGACCTTGGGAATAAACTTGATGGACAAAATCTGATGCTAAATCCAGATGCCCTTCGTAATACTAAAATGTTGTACATTCTTTTGTAATAGAATATGTTACAAGAGCGTAAATTATTATTTTATTATTTTCCCATGAATCATCGATTTTAAAATATATTTGTTGGTATTGTATGTATTTACTTAATTTGAATTTTATCTACCGTATCTGGTTATTATTTTCTATAACATTTTTGGGATTTACAAAAAAAATACAATATTTATGGTCAGCATGACATATACATGGTATCTCCAGAAGTTTGACAGTCTTGGCTAAAAGGGAATAATAATACGAAAAGCTGGAAAAAAGATAAACGAGGAAAGATGGTTTTTAACATATTTTGCTAGTCTACTTTGTACGTAATGATTAATTTTCCTCAAAACGTTTGCTGAAGTTGTAGACGGATTTAGGGTGGGATTTAGTTCACTCAGTTGAGTGATCGCTTTAGATGCTTGCGTCGCAGGATCGAACCACCTCAGAGGATCCATTCAACTGATGGAAAGTGCATATAAAAGATCCCTTGCTGCATTACGACAAAATGTAGCGGGTTTTCTCTGATGACAACGTGTCATAATTACCAATGTATGATAACCAATAGCAGATTTATTAATCAATCAATGTGCTCCAGTAGTGTTGTTAAACAAAAGAAATCTGTTGGAAGGATTTAAATATCAAAACGTTATCTTGGACGCTGAAGTTTGGATCTCCATATAACAAGCTATTACAATTATAATTAAGGCAGCTTGCGAGATGGATATTTTGAGCTACATTAAAGGACAATAGCATAGAAAATGGTCAGTCTTCAGTGGGATGTCTGTACAAGCACACACTGGGCCATCTACTACAAAACGTGTATATTTATGACCGTTCAAATTGCTAATACCTAAGCAAAGTCGGCAGTGCAGTTACCTTCTGTTGCCTCCATACAAAATAGATGGTATATCGGAATCAGACTTATTTAGTAGTTTCTTAAATTTGTTTGATAATAAAGATTTGTTATTTCAAGTATTGTACTATTCCAAAGTTTTACAGCAGAAGAAAAGAAAGTCAGCGAAGAATTTTGTTCGACATAAGTACGTTTGTAACTGATCAGGATTTATATTTTATATCTATGGCTCTACCCATCCACGACTGAAACAACGTATGAACTTTCTAGTCTATGTGAAAGTGCATATAAAAAATCCCTGGCTGCTTAACCGTTAGGAGTAGCCTTTTGCTGATTTACCGTTAGGAGTAGCCCATGGCTGATTTACCGTTAGTAGTAGCCTATGGCTGATTTACCGTTAGGAGTAGCCTATGGCTGATTTACTGTTAGTAGCTTATGGCTGATTTACTGTTAGTAGCCTATGGCTGATTTACCGTTAGTAGTCGCCTATGGTTGATTTATCGTTAGTAGCCTATGGATGATTTATCATTAGTAGTCTATGGCTGATTTATAATTAGTAGTCTATGGCTGATTTATCATTAGTAGTCTATGGCTGATTTATCGTTAGGAGTAGCCTATGGCTGATTTACCGTTAGGTGTAGCCTATGGCTGATTTACCGTTAGGTGTAGCCTATGGCTGATTTATCGTTAGTAGCCTATAGCTGATTTACCGTTAGGAGTAGCCTATGGTTGATTTATCGTTAGTAGCCTATGGATGATTTATCATTAGTAGTCTATGGCTGATTTATCGTTAGGAGTAGGCTATGGCTGATTTACCGTTAGGTGTAGCCTATGGCTGATTTACCGTTAGGTGTAGCCTATAGATGATTTATCGTTAGTAGCCTATAGCTGATTTACCGTTAGGAGTAGCCTATGGCTTATTTATCGTTTGACTTTGTGAACTATAATGACCTATGCTGATTTTTACTTTGACTTTGAACTATAATGACCTTTGAGTTTTTCTTTCGTTTCGCAATTCGAATAATTCAGACTTTTTACTTTCGATTTTTCCCAGTCAGTTGTATTTTTGTTCTCCTATTTGTTGTAATTCGGTGCTTTTTTTTCGTCATATAGACAGAATAAGATATAATTTCACCCCTTATTTCCATAAATAATGTTTGTAAGATGTATTTCTTCTTTGGATATTGAATCTATATTGTCCAAATTATACACTGGTACAGCATATTGGCGGGTTACTTTTATAATGGTTTCTTAAACTAATTTAACACATTCTTTGTTTAAAAGCAAAGAGTTTAGTTATTGAATTTTCACAGCCCTTTACCCCTTACTATATGACTTATTTATATGTTTATCCTTAAAAAACTACTCCTGCATGATCAGAACTATTTTCATTTGTGACTTTTTCCACCATAGACATAGTTTTATGCAATACCCACTACTGTTCGTCATAATAAAAAAAACATATATATGTAAAAAACGAGGTATTTTTGTCATGCACGTACTTGTATATGGTAATCAATATAATTGTATGTCATTGTTTTGAATTCTAATTCTAAATTAGACATTCCCTATGCCTGGGGGAAAGAGAGATTATTAGTTAAAAAAAAAAAAAAAATTAGTATCATTTCAAAAGTTAACTGTTCAAAACTAAAAAGAAAGTCTCCAGTTGAGTTTTAAAACTAGTTTAAAACGAAAAACAAAAGAACAAAATACGATATATATACAACACATTTATTAAATATTGCCATTCAGCTCGTATTTTCAAATATGCAAACAGACACAAATTTATCAGAATATTATTCATATACCATTCTGACAGCGTACAAAATTTACATGCACAAATTAAAATAAAGACATCAAATGTATAAATATTAGCACTGTAAGATCACAAATGGCATATTAGAAAATTAGATGCACATTTAGCAAAATATTAAACAGTCAAGTTTATTTGCACGCACTGCGAAATGTATAAAAATCTATGAACCTTTAGCACAATAAGATGTTGCCCCATCAGGATACATCTGCGCTGGATGAGAAGGTGGGCGTGTCCTCCGTGATTCGTCGCTGTCCCGGATACCAGACTTCTTGTCAGATGCGAGATGGATTTTTCTGAAGATAAACAAAATGTTAAATGTTAGGAAAATTAATAAATTATTATAACCTACCAATATAGAGTAAAATCCATATTGTATTGTTATTATTATTATTAAGTGACTTAGTGTTATATATTGAGGTATATACCTTCATGACGTTTAGCGTAATATTTTGTATTCTAAAGCAACTGTTCAAAAATCAATAATAATAATAAAATAATATCATGGGAACAATTCCTGATTTTAAGCCATCAGAATATAACCCAACAAACAATATTGGAACAAATTATAACAATATTGACGCTATATTATAAAGGATTTAGGTTAAGCATGTCAGAATACTAATCTAATGCATTACCTAATTGTTGAATTTTCGAAACAGCTTTCTCATGTGATACTAGTAAACTTCTGAGCTTAACAGAGGCTTCATAAACATCCATTATGAACAGTTTCGAATTGCAGAACTATTTGAAAAACGCTTTGAGACAGATATCAACACTTGGTGCAAAATAAAATGTAATATTTTTTAAAAAGACCACACTGCTATTTTATACGATTTAGGCTGACTGAGGCCCCCGTCTAAAACAAACACAATTAGTCAGTGCGGATTAATTGAGCGCTAATAGGGAAGCGGCCAACTGATCAACATTGTGGGCCAATTAGCAAAACCTTTGATCACGTGCTACTATATATTATATAGTTATCAACAAACGCTGCTATTTTATAATATTCTTTGATGTCCTTCATGTAAATCGAGTGAGAAGTGATGTTCATGGGTATTATGAATCAAGTTGTTACTTTGATGTTTGATCGTTCATTATTATATTTCAATCCTTTGATGTTCTCCAACTTCCAAGATTAAAGAAATATGTTGGTTATGGAATTAACCCCACCCACCCCTATCTGCACCCACCCCGGATGTACACACCGGCGAAGGAATCTAGCAGCTCAATCGGAACAGCGCTCGCTTGACGTGTATGGATCGGAGGATCGAATTCACCCAGTGCACCTATTCTCTGATTGGTTTTTCCGTCCAAACCAATGCCCAACGTCTGCTAAATCCAGATGCCCTTCGTAATACTAAAATGTTGTACATTCTTTTGTAATAGAATATGTTACAAGAGCGTAAATTATTATTTTATTATTTTCCCATGAATCATCGATTTTAAAATATATTTGTTGGTATTGTATGTATTTACTTAATTTGAATTTTATCTACCGTATCTGGTTATTATTTTCTATAACATTTTTGGGATTTACAAAAATACAATATTTATGGTCAGTATGACATATACATGGTATCTCCAGAAGTTTGACAGTCTTGGCTAATAAGGGAATAATAATACGAAAACCTGGAAAAAAGATAAACGAGAAAAGATGGTTTTTAACATATTTTGTTAGTCTACTTTGAACGTAATGATTAATTTTCCTCAAAACGTTTGCTGAAGTTGTAGACGGATTTAGGGTGGGATTTAGTTCACTCAGTTGAGTGATCGCTTTAGGTGCTTGCGTCGCAGGATCGAACCACCTCAGAGGATCCATTCAACTGATGGAAAGTGCATATAAAAGATCCCTTGCTGCATTACGACAAAATGTAGCGGTTTTCTCTGATGACAACGTGTCATAATTACCAATGTATGATAACCAATAGCAGATTTATTAATCAATCAATGTGCTTCCAGTAGTGTTGATAACCAATAGCAGATTTATTAATCAATCAATGTGCCTCCGTAGTGTTGAAATAAACAAAAGAAATCAGATTTTGGAAGGATTTAAATATCAACACGTTATCTTGGACGCTGAAGTTTGGATCTCCATATAACAAGCTATTACAATTATAATTAATGCAGCTTGCGAGATGGATATTTTGAGCTACATTAAGGACAATAGCATAGAAAATGGTCAGTCTTCAGTGGGATGTCTGTACAAGCACACACTGGGCCATCTACTACAAAACGTGTATATTTATGACCGTTCAAATTGCTAATACCTAAGCAAAGTCGGCAGTGCAGTTACCTTCTGTTGCCTCCATACAAAATAGATGGTATATCGGAATCAGACTTATTTAGTAGTTTCTTAAATTGTTTAATAATAAAGAAAAGAAAGTCAGCGAAGAATTTTGTTCGACATAAGTACGTTTGTAACTGATCAGGATTTATATTTTATATCTATGGCTCTACCCATCCACGACTGAAACAACGTATGAACTTTCTAGTCTATGTGAAAGTGCATATAAAAAATCCCTGGCTGCTTAACCGTTAGGAGTAGCCTTTTGCTGATTTACCGTTAGGAGTAGCCCATGGCTGATTTACCGTTAGTAGTAGCCTATGGCTGATTTACCGTTAGGAGTAGCCTATGGCTGATTTACTGTTAGTAGCCTATGGCTGATTTACTGTTAGTAGCCTATGGCTGATTTACCGTTAGTAGTCGCCTATGGTTGATTTATCGTTAGTAGCCTATGGATGATTTATCATTAGTAGTCTATGGCTGATTTATCATTAGTAGTCTATGGCTGATTTATCATTAGTAGTCTATGGCTGATTTATCGTTAGGAGTAGCCTATGGCTGATTTACCGTTAGGTGTAGCCTATGGCTGATTTACCGTTAGGTGTAGCCTATGGCTGATTTATCGTTAGTAGCCTATAGCTGATTTACCGTTAGGAGTAGCCTATGGTTGATTTATCGTTAGTAGCCTATGGATGATTTATCATTAGTAGTCTATGGATGATTTATCATTAGTAGTCTATGGCTGATTTATCGTTAGGTGGAGCCTATGGCTGATTTACCGTTAGGTGTAGCCTATAGATGATTTATCGTTAGTAGCCTATAGCTGATTTACCGTTAGGAGTAGACTATGGCTTATTTATCGTTTGACTTTGTGAACTATAATGACCTATGCTGATTTATACTTTGACTTTGAACTATAATGACCTTTGAGTTTTTCTTTTCGCAATTCGAATAATTCAGACTTTTTACTTTCGATTTTTCCCAGTCAGTTGTATTTTTGTTCTCCTATTTTGTTGTAATTCGGTGCTTTTTTTCGTCATATAGACAGAATAAGATATAATTTCGCCCCTTATTTCCATAAATAATGTTTGTAAGATGTATTTCTTCTTTGGATATTGAATCTATATTGTCCAAATTATACACTGGTACAGCATATTGGCGGGTTACTTTTATAATGGTTTCTTAAACTAATTTAACACATTCTTTGTTTAAAAGCAAAGAGTTTAGTTATTGAATTTTCACAGCCCTTTACCCCTTACTATATGACTTATTTATATGTTTATCCTTAAAACTACTCCTGCATGATCAGAACTATTTTCAGTTGTGACTTTTTCCACCATAGACATAGTTTTATGCAATACCCACTACTGTTCGTCATAATAAAAAAAACATATATGTAAAAAACGAGGTATTTTTGTCATGCACGTACTTGTATATGGTAATCAATATAATTGTATGTCATTGTTTTGAATTCTAATCCTAAATTAGACATTCCCTATGCCTGGGGAAAGAGAGATTATTAGTTAAAAAAAAAAAAAATTAGTATCATTTCAAAAGTTAACTGTTCAAAACTAGTCTCCAGTTGAGTTTTAAAACTAGTTAAAACGAAAAACAAAAGAACAAAATACGATATATATACAACACATTTATTAAATATTGCCATTCAGCTCGTATTTTCAAATATGCAAACAGACACAAATTTATCAGAATATTATTCATATACCATTCTGACAGCGTACAAAATTTACATGCACAAATTAAAATAAAGACATCAAATGTATAAATATTAGCACTGTAAGATCACAAATGGCATATTAGAAAATTAGATGCACATTTAGCAAAATATTAAACAGTCAAGTTTATTTGCACGCACTGCGAAATGTATAAAAATCTATGAACCTTTAGCACAATAAGATGTTCATTTTATTTTCACAATACATTCTGTCATGTATAAAATTCTATAAACAAAATATGCTGCATGTATATTGTTTGTGAGTTTCACAAATTGATACACCAACAGTGGATTGTCAGATACGGCCAATTGAAGCGCAGAGGAAAAACTCTGTTGTGATAGTATAATAAGATCTTCAACTCATCTGCAGACACATTTAGCACTATCAGAATCTTCTTCAGTTTATTTGCACAGATTGTCTTTGATATCACCAGCCTCTGTTCATCTCACAGAAGTCAATAGAAAACACCCTGACGTTGTCGGTCAACTCGTGGCTGTTGCTGGGGACAGGACCAGGATCACTCCATTGCTGGTTGTTCTCGCTTGCCTCGTCGAAGATGGCCGTGATCAGGTTGACGTAGGCCTTGAACTCTGCCCACTTCCGGGTCCGGTAGATGACGTACATTTCCCTCAGCCCCATCAGGATACATCTGCGCTGGATGAGAAGGTGGGCGTGTCCTCCGTGATTCGTCGCTGTCCCGGATACCAGACTTCTTGTCAGATGCGAGATGGATTTTTCTGAAGATAACAAAATGTTAAATGTTAGGAAAATTAATAAATTATTATAACCTACCTATATAGAGTAAAATCCATATTGTATTGTTATTATTATTATTAAGTGACTTAAGTGTTATATATTGAGGTATATACCTTCATGACGTTTAGCGTAATATTTTGTATTCTAAAGCAACTGTTCAAAAATCAATAATAATAATAAAACAATATCATGGGACCAATTCCTGATTTTAAGCCATCAGAATATAACCCAACAAACAATATTGGAACAGATTATAACAATATTGACGCTATATTATAAAGGATTTTGGTTAAGCATGTCAGAATACTAATCTAATGCATTACCCAATTGTTTAATTTTCGAAACAGCTTTCTCATGTGATACTAGTAAACTTCTGAGCTTGACAGAGGCTTCATAAACATCCATTATGAACAGTTTCGAATTGCCGAACTATTTGAAAAACGCTTTGAGACAGATATCAACACTTGGTGCAAAATAAAATGTAATATTTTTTAAAAAGACCACACTGCTATTTTATACGGTTTAGGCTGACTGAGGCCCCCGTCTAAAACAAACACAATTAGTCAGTGCGGATTAATTGAGCGCTAATAGGGAAGCGGCGCACTGATCAACGTTGTGGGCCAATTAGCAAAACCTTTGATCACGTGCTACTATATATTATATAGTTATCAACAAACGCTGCTATTTTATAATATTCTTTGATGTCCTTCATGTAAATCGAGTGAGAAGTGATGTTCATGGGTATTTTGAATCAAGTTGTTACTTTGATGTTTGATCGTTCATTATTATATTTCAATCCTTTGATGTTCTCCAACTTCCAAGATTAAAGAAATATGTTGGTTATGGAATTAATCCCACCCACCCCTATCTGAACTGAACTGAACTGAACTGAACTTTATTACACTCAGGCCGTTATGCAACGGCGTAAGAGGAACATACATATTCTGATTTTGACAAGATGGTTAACAGGAGGATACATTGCTTGGTACATACATGTATATGAATACAAATACAAATACAAATACATGACATTACATTACATTATAAAGATATGTCTATTAATAATATAAATACATGATATTACATTATAGAGATATGTGTATAAACCATATAGATGCATTCTGCGATGTAACAAAGTAGAGGTATATTGTAAAATATGATTACTAGTATTCAGAAAATTTCAGTTACAACTGTGTACTTTATAATTATTGGTATTACAATATATAGGTATTAATCAAATAAATAAATAAATAAATAAATAATAATAATAATAATAATAATAATAATAATAATAAAATTCTCATAGAATAACAATAAGACATAAAATAATGTAATACGATTTAAAATATATCAAGTATAGTTCTATGTTGACCTTTAGTTTCATTAACTGGTTAATGTATGGTAATTGTGGTTGTTTTTGAGTATTGTTGTTATGGGCGTTTAAATACTTGAAAAATTATATTCATGAATTTGGCTAATTTTTTTAGTGTGCTTATTCTTTTACTGCTCATAAGTTCTCTAAATTTATATATATTTGGTCGTATATAATAATATGGACGTAAACATTCTTTCCGGGTATTATTGAAAAAACTACATACAAATAAATAGAGAAATTCGTCTCCTATGTCGTTTTCATCACAAATAGTACAAAGTCTATCTTCTAATAGAACTGTATTCCAACGTCCAGTCTCAACAGGTAAATAATGGTTAGAAGTCCTAAATTTTATCATAACAGTCCATAATTTTTCAGGAATAATATTAAGATAATTTTGAAAATTTAGTTGGTTTTTGAAATATTCGTAGGTTTTACCTCTCGATGATTCTGAAATATTATTTTTCCATATTTGTAAATACTGGCCGTTTTGTCGTATGCTAATTTGTTGTGATAGCCATTTTACCGATAGAAAGGTTTGTGATAGCCATATATTACTCATTCCTAGATAATCTAAAATATTTTTAACAGCAGTAATCCAGTTATAGTTAGTTCCATTGCTAGTATGGTCTCTCATCATTGATTTGTATAATAATAGAGATAGTTTAGATTGTTTCCCCGAAATAACTCGTGCCCAATAACAAATTAATCTTTTGTGGATAGTCAACTTGACTGGCATTCTACCAAGTTCACCATATAACATGCAAATTGCCGTAGCTTTTTTCACAGGGAGAATATGTCTAAAAAAATTGATTTGAACAGAGTTATAGATGTCGTTGTTTTCGAATCCCCATATTTCACATCCATATAATAATATTGGCAGAACCATCGAGTCAAACATTTTGAGTTTACATTCTATTCATAGATGACGATCTTTCGCTTTTGCCAGAACGAAATACACAGCTTTTGTCGCCTGTTGTTTAAGTCTAATCTTAGTATTTTTGAATTTATTTAGTTTAGTAAAAATGGCACCTAAATATTTGTATTCTTTGACATTTTCGAGAGTAGTTTTTCCAATCTTTAGAATTTCCATAAAAAATTAGTATTTATTTTAAGTTTCCAAATATTACAATATTGATCGAATATATTTAACGTGTGTTGTAAATTGACCGCACTTGTTGCCAGTAAAGCAGTATCGTCAGCGTACAATAAGCAAATAAGATGTATTCCAATGTCTAGTGTGTTATTTTTATTATCTGCGATGGAAGAAACACCTTCACAACCGTGGTTAAGTAAATAGTTTTCTAGATCATTTAGATACAGGGAAAATAAAATCGGGGATAAATTTTCACCTTGACGTACACCATTATGGCATGCAAATAATGGTGATTTCTTGTTATTTACAAATATTGATGATTTTATACCTTGATACATTTGATATATGATTCTAAAGAATTTAGCATTTGCACCCACCCCGGATGTAATCACTGGCGAAGGGATCTAGCTCAATCGGGAGAGCGCTCGCTTGACGTGTATGGATCGGAGGATCGAATCCACCCAGTGCACCTATTCTCTGATTGGTTTTTCCGTCCCAACCAATGCCCAACGTCTGGTATATCGAAGTTTGTTTTGTTTCGCGACACTTCTACAACATATTGAGTTTTTAATATCAGCTATTGGGTGTCAAATATTTAGTGATTTTGACATATAGTCTTAGAGAGAAAACAAGCTACATATTTCCATTACTAGCAAGCGATCTTTTATATGCACCATCCCACTGACAGGACAGCACATACCACTGCCTTTGATATACCAGTCGTGGTGTATTGGCCTGATCGAAAAATAGCGCAATGAGCCCACCGATGGGTATAACAAAGACAGTGGTATGTCTCTGGGGAGATGCATTTTAAAAAATCGCTTTCTGTTAATAGAAAAACAATTGGGACCTTTGTCTGAGGCAGTGGCAGAGACATCTCAAACCTAGAGTGGATACCCCGATCATTAATTTTATTCATAGTTAATATTGTGCTTAATTCAAATCAAGGTTCAAGCACGCTGTCCGGGGCATACATATCAGCTTTATGTCCAGAACAGTGAGTTAATTGATAGTGGTTAGTGATAAAGAGGTCAATGTAGTGGCCGTACACCTATCCACTGAGTCGATAAACTCGCTCTGGTTGGGAGCCTGTAGCCAGTACAGGGAGGCGAACCCAGTACCTACCAGCCTTTATCACTACACCACCAAGCCTGGTAAACCCCGGTCTGTCTCTCACTATATATCCATTACCCGCCTTAAAGTGGTTCAGGGAAATGACTACACTAAGCATCAACTTCCAACAAAAGTTTGTTTTATTTAACGACACCTCTAGAGCACACATCGGCTATTGGATGTCAAGAATTTAGTATTTTTTTTTATATTTATATGCACCATACCACGGACAAGATATCACATACCATGACATTTAAATACCAGTCGTGGTGCACTAACTGGAGCGAGAAATAGATCAATGGGCTCACCGACGGGGATCGATCTCAGACCGAACGCGCATCAAGCGAGCGCTTTACCACTGGGCTACTTCAGCAAGTGCCAAACCTCGCCTGTACTAAATGCTGGTGTGAGGAGGATGTGAGCTATTTTGTGTGCAGTATTAAATACACAGACCTTGGGAATAAACTTGATGGACAAAATCTGATGCTAAATCCAGATGCCCTTCGTAATACTAAAATGTTGTACATTCTTTTGTAATAGAATATGTTACAAGAGCGTAAATTATTATTTTATTATTTTCCCATGAATCATCGATTTTAAAATATATTTGTTGGTATTGTATGTATTTACTTAATTTGAATTTTATCTACCGTATCTGGTTATTATTTTCTATAACATTTTTGGGATTTACAAAAATACAATATTTATGGTCAGCATGACATATACATGGTATCTCCAGAAGTTTGACAGTCTTGGCTAAAAGGGAATAATAATACGAAAAGCTGGAAAAAAGATAAACGAGGAAAGATGGTTTTTAACATATTTTGCTAGTCTACTTTGTACGTAATGATTAATTTTCCTCAAAACGTTTGCTGAAGTTGTAGACGGATTTAGGGTGGGATTTAGTTCACTCAGTTGAGTGATCGCTTTAGATGCTTGCGTCGCAGGATCGAACCACCTCAGAGGATCCATTCAACTGATGGAAAGTGCATATAAAAGATCCCTTGCTGCATTACGACAAAATGTAGCGGGTTTTCTCTGATGACAACGTGTCATAATTACCAATGTATGATAACCAATAGCAGATTTATTAATCAATCAATGTGCTCCAGTAGTGTTGTTAAACAAAAGAAATCTGTTGGAAGGATTTAAATATCAAAACGTTATCTTGGACGCTGAAGTTTGGATCTCCATATAACAAGCTATTACAATTATAATTAAGGCAGCTTGCGAGATGGATATTTTGAGCTACATTAAAGGACAATAGCATAGAAAATGGTCAGTCTTCAGTGGGATGTCTGTACAAGCACACACTGGGCCATCTACTACAAAACGTGTATATTTATGACCGTTCAAATTGCTAATACCTAAGCAAAGTCGGCAGTGCAGTTACCTTCTGTTGCCTCCATACAAAATAGATGGTATATCGGAATCAGACTTATTTAGTAGTTTCTTAAATTTGTTTGATAATAAAGATTTGCTACTTTCAAGTATTGTACTATTCCAAAGTTTTACAGCAGAAGAAAAGAAAGTCAGCGAAGAATTTTGTTCGACATAAGTACGTTTGTAACTGATCAGGATTTATATTTTATATCTATGGCTCTACCCATCCACGACTGAAACAACGTATGAACTTTCTAGTCTATGTGAAAGTGCATATAAAAAATCCCTGGCTGCTTAACCGTTAGGAGTAGCCTTTTGCTGATTTACCGTTAGGAGTAGCCCATGGCTGATTTACCGTTAGTAGTAGCCTATGGCTGATTTACCGTTAGGAGTAGCCTATGGCTGATTTACTGTTAGTAGCCTATGGCTGATTTACCGTTAGTAGCCTATGGCTGATTTACCGTTAGTAGTCGCCTATGGTTGATTTATCGTTAGTAGCCTATGGATGATTTATCATTAGTAGTCTATGGCTGATTTATCATTAGTAGTCTATGGCTGATTTATCATTAGTAGTCTATGGCTGATTTATCGTTAGGAGTAGCCTATGGCTGATTTACCGTTAGGTGTAGCCTATGGCTGATTTACCGTTAGGTGTAGCCTATGGCTGATTTATCGTTAGTAGCCTATAGCTGATTTACCGTTAGGAGTAGCCTATGGTTGATTTATCGTTAGTAGCCTATGGATGATTTATCATTAGTAGTCTATGGCTGATTTATCGTTAGGAGTAGGCTATGGCTGATTTACCGTTAGGTGTAGCCTATGGCTGATTTACCGTTAGGTGTAGCCTATAGATGATTTATCGTTAGTAGCCTATAGCTGATTTACCGTTAGGAGTAGCCTATGGCTTATTTATCGTTTGACTTTGTGAACTATAATGACCTATGCTGATTTATACTTTGACTTTGAACTATAATGACCTTTGAGTTTTTCTTTTCGCAATTCGAATAATTCAGACTTTTTACTTTCGATTTTTCCCAGTCAGTTGTATTTTTGTTCTCCTATTTTGTTGTAATTCGGTGCTTTTTTTCGTCATATAGACAGAATAAGATATAATTTCGCCCCTTATTTCCATAAATAATGTTTGTAAGATGTATTTCTTCTTTGGATATTGAATCTATATTGTCCAAATTATACACTGGTACAGCATATTGGCGGGTTACTTTTATAATGGTTTCTTAAACTAATTTAACACATTCTTTGTTTAAAAGCAAAGAGTTTAGTTATTGAATTTTCACAGCCCTTTACCCCTTACTATATGACTTATTTATATGTTTATCCTTAAAACTACTCCTGCATGATCAGAACTATTTTCATTTGTGACTTTTTCCACCATAGACATAGTTTTATGCAATACCCACTACTGTTCGTCATAATAAAAAAAAACATATATGTAAAAAACGAGGTATTTTTGTCATGCACGTACTTGTATATGGTAATCAATATAATTGTATGTCATTGTTTTGAATTCTAATTCTAAATTAGACATTCCCTATGCCTGGGGAAAGAGAGATTATTAGTTAAAAAAAAAAAAAAATTAGTATCATTTCAAAAGTTAACTGTTCAAAACTAAAAAGAAAGTCTCCAGTTGAGTTTTAAAACTAGTTAAAACGAAAAACAAAAGAACAAAATACGATATATATACAACACATTTATTAAATATTGCCATTCAGCTCGTATTTTCAAATATGCAAACAGACACAAATTTATCAGAATATTATTCATATACCATTCTGACAGCGTACAAAATTTACATGCACAAATTAAAATAAAGACATCAAATGTATAAATATTAGCACTGTAAGATCACAAATGGCATATTAGAAAATTAGATGCACATTTAGCAAAATATTAAACAGTCAAGTTTATTTGCACGCACTGCGAAATGTATAAAAATCTATGAACCTTTAGCACAATAAGATGTTCATTTTATTTTCACAATACATTCTGTCATGTATAAAATTCTATAAACAAAATATGCTGCATGTATATTGTTTGTGAGTTTCACAAATTGATACACCAACAGTGGATTGTCAGATACGGCCAATTGAAGCGCAGAGGAAAAACTCTGTTGTGATAGTATAATAAGATCTTCAACTCATCTGCAGACACATTTAGCACTATCAGAATCTTCTTCAGTTTATTTGCACAGATTGTCTTTGATATCACCAGCCTCTGTTCATCTCACAGAAGTCAATAGAAAACACCCTGACGTTGTCGGTCAACTCGTGGCTGTTGCTGGGGACAGGACCAGGATCACTCCATTGCTGGTTGTTCTCGCTTGCCTCGTCGAAGATGGCCGTGATCAGGTTGACGTAGGCCTTGAACTCTGCCCACTTCCGGGTGCGGTAGATGACGTACATTTCCCTCAGCCCCATCAGGATACATCTGCGCTGGATGAGAAGGTGGGCGTGTCCTCCGTGATTCGTCGCTGTCCCGGATACCAGACTTCTTGTCAGATGCGAGATGGATTTTTCTGAAGATAACAAAATGTTAAATGTTAGGAAAATTAATAAATTATTATAACCTACCTATATAGAGTAAAATCCATATTGTATTGTTATTATTATTATTAAGTGACTTAAGTGTTATATATTGAGGTATATACCTTCATGACGTTTAGCGTAATATTTTGTATTCTAAAGCAACTGTTCAAAAATCAATAATAATAATAAAACAATATCATGGGACCAATTCCTGATTTTAAGCCATCAGAATATAACCCAACAAACAATATTGGAACAGATTATAACAATATTGACGCTATATTATAAAGGATTTGGTTAAGCATGTCAGAATACTAATCTAATGCATTACCCAATTGTTTAATTTTCGAAACAGCTTTCTCATGTGATACTAGTAAACTTCTGAGCTTGACAGAGGCTTCATAAACATCCATTATGAACAGTTTCGAATTGCCGAACTATTTGAAAAACGCTTTGAGACAGATATCAACACTTGGTGCAAAATAAAATGTAATATTTTTTAAAAAGACCACACTGCTATTTTATACGGTTTAGGCTGACTGAGGCCCCCGTCTAAAACAAACACAATTAGTCAGTGCGGATTAATTGAGCGCTAATAGGGAAGCGGCGCACTGATCAACGTTGTGGGCCAATTAGCAAAACCTTTGATCACGTGCTACTATATATTATATAGTTATCAACAAACGCTGCTATTTTATAATATTCTTTGATGTCCTTCATGTAAATCGAGTGAGAAGTGATGTTCATGGGTATTTTGAATCAAGTTGTTACTTTGATGTTTTATATTACAATATTGATCGAATATATTTAACGTGTGTTGTAAATTGACCGCACTCGTTGCCAGTAAAGCAGTATCGTCAGCGTACAATAAGCAAATAAGATGTATTCCAATGTCTAGTGTGTTATTTTTATTATCTGCGATGGAAGAAACACCTTCACAACCGTGGTTAAGTAAATAGTTTTCTAGATCATTTAGATACAGGGAAAATAAAATCGGGGATAAATTTTCACCTTGACGTACACCATTATGGCATGCAAATAATGGTGATTTCTTGTTATTTACAAATATTGATGATTTTATACCTTGATACATTTGATATATGATTCTAAAGAATTTAGCATTTGCACCCACCCCGGATGTAATCACTGGCGAAGGGATCTAGCTCAATCGGGAGAGCGCTCGCTTGACGTGTATGGATCGGAGGATCGAATCCACCCAGTGCACCTATTCTCTGATTGGTTTTTCCGTCCCAACCAATGCCCAACGTCTGGTATATCGAAGTTTGTTTTGTTTCGCGACACTTCTACAACATATTGAGTTTTTAATATCAGCTATTGGGTGTCAAATATTTAGTGATTTTGACATATAGTCTTAGAGAGAAAACAAGCTACATATTTCCATTACTAGCAAGCGATCTTTTATATGCACCATCCCACTGACAGGACAGCACATACCACTGCCTTTGATATACCAGTCGTGGTGTATTGGCCTGATCGAAAAATAGCGCAATGAGCCCACCGATGGGTATAACAAAGACAGTGGTATGTCTCTGGGGAGATGCATTTTAAAAAATCGCTTTCTGTTAATAGAAAAACAATTGGGACCTTTGTCTGAGGCAGTGGCAGAGACATCTCAAACCTAGAGTGGATACCCCGATCATTAATTTTATTCATAGTTAATATTGTGCTTAATTCAAATCAAGGTTCAAGCACGCTGTCCGGGGCATACATATCAGCTTTATGTCCAGAACAGTGAGTTAATTGATAGTGATAAAGAGGTCAATGTAGTGGCCGTACACCTATCCACTGAGTCGATAAACTCGCTCTGGTTGGGAGCCTGTAGCCAGTACAGGGAGGCGAACCCAGTACCTACCAGCCTTTATCACTACACCACCAAGCCTGGTAAACCCCGGTCTGTCTCTCACTATATATCCATTACCCGCCTTAAAGTGGTTCAGGGAAATGACTACACTAAGCATCAACTTCCAACAAAAGTTTGTTTTATTTAACGACACCTCTAGAGCACACATCGGCTATTGGATGTCAAGAATTTAGTATTTTTTTATATATTTATATGCACCATACCACGGACAAGATATCACATACCATGACATTTAAATACCAGTCGTGGTGCACTAACTGGAGCGAGAAATAGATCAATGGGCTCACCGACGGGGATCGATCTCAGACCGAACGCGCATCAAGCGAGCGCTTTACCACTGGGCTACTTCAGCAAGTGCCAAACCTCGCCTGTACTAAATGCTGGTGTGAGGAGGATGTGAGCTATTTTGTGTGCAGTATTAAATACACAGACCTTGGGAATAAACTTGATGGACAAAATCTGATGCTAAATCCAGATGCCCTTCGTAATACTAAAATGTTGTACATTCTTTTGTAATAGAATATGTTACAAGAGCGTAAATTATTATTTTATTATTTTCCCATGAATCATCGATTTTAAAATATATTTGTTGGTATTGTATGTATTTACTTAATTTGAATTTTATCTACCGTATCTGGTTATTATTTTCTATAACATTTTTGGGATTTACAAAAATACAATATTTATGGTCAGCATGACATATACATGGTATCTCCAGAAGTTTGACAGTCTTGGCTAAAAGGGAATAATAATACGAAAAGCTGGAAAAAAGATAAACGAGGAAAGATGGTTTTTAACATATTTTGCTAGTCTACTTTGTACGTAATGATTAATTTTCCTCAAAACGTTTGCTGAAGTTGTAGACGGATTTAGGGTGGGATTTAGTTCACTCAGTTGAGTGATCGCTTTAGTGCTTGCGTCGCAGGCTTTCCTGTCTGTGGGAAAATGCATATAAAAGATCCCTTGCTGCATTAGGAAAAATGTAGCAGGTTTTCTTCGATGACTACGTGTCAGTATTACCAAATGTTTGACAACCAAAGCCGATTTATTAATTAATCAATGTGCTCCAGTAGTGTCCTTAAACAAAACAACCTGTTGGACGGATTTAAAGTTTTTATCTCCATATAACAAAATATTACAATGATCAATGAGCAAAATGATGTAGTAAATGCTTTTAACAATTTCTTTGTAGAGCAGGCGACGCTAAACTGAGAAATTGCCGCAAATAATTTGCTTGGTACTATTGAACTTCAAAGAACAGAAATCGAAGGCATTTAAAATTCCCCAGACACTTGAAAATCAAACAGCCCTGATGTTATTAGTAACATACGGCTTAAAATATTGTCTAAAGAACTTTGCCAGCCCTTAACTCTTCTTTTCAATTTATCATTATCAACCTCGTACTTCCCAACCCTTTGGAAAAAAACTAGTGTTACACCAGTCCATAAGAAGGCAGTATTAACGATGTAAACAAGTATAGACCGATATTTCTATTAAGCAACACATCGAAGGTATTCGAAAAATGTGTCTTTAAACACGTGTTGAATTTCTTTACTGCTAATAATGTAATCACTCACTTTCAGTCCGGTTTTATCCCTGATGATTCTACAGTAAACCAATTACTTGATTTTTTACAACTTTATATGTCAAGCTATAGGTCAAGGTAAAGAAGTAAGAGCAGTATTCTGCGATATAAGTAAGGCATTCGACAGGGTATGGCATAAAGGTCTAGTTTACAAGGCTCTGTCTTTGGACCTCTTTTATTTTTAATAGATATTAATGTTATTGTCAAAGGGATAAATTCTAATATACGATTATTTGCCGATAATACTTCACTGTACATTACTGTAGAAAATCCCGAAGAATGTAGTACGATTATAAACTCAGACTTAGAACATTTAAATGACTGGACAAAACGTTGGTTTAAAAAGTATTTTTATTTCCAGATCAAATTGGGATTGGCCAACAGGCAAGTGCCTATATTAAGGCCTCTCCATATATTTAACAAATATACATGCTACACATCAAGATGGCTAGAACAATATTACAATAAAGATAACACAGGTACAAGGGGGGGGGGGGGGGGGGTAGAAGATAGTAAGGTGTAGAAGAAACAAAGAATAAATAGAACAAATATAATTATTCATATACCATTCTGACAGCGTACAAAACATGCACAAATTAAAATAAAGACATCAAATGTGTAAATATTAGCACTGTAAGATCACAAATGGCATATTAGAAAATTAGATGCACATTTAGCAAAATATTAAACAGTCAAGTTTATTTGCACGCACTGCGAAATGTATAAAAATCTATAAACCTTTAGCACAATAAAATGTCAATTTTATTTTCACAATACATTCTATAAACAAAATATACTGCATTGTTTGTGAGTTTCACAAATTGATACACCAACAGTGGATTGTCACACACGGCCAATTGCAGCGCAGAGGGAAAACTGTTGTGATAGTATAATAAGATCTTCAACTCATCTGCACACATTTAGCACTATCAGAATCTTCAGTTTATTTGCACTCAGTCTCTGGTATCACCAGCCTCTGTTCATCTCACAGAAGTCAATAGAAAACACCCTGACGTTGTCGGTCAACTCGTGGCTGTTGCTGGGTGCTGGGGACAGGACCAGGATCACTCCATTGCTGGTTGTTCTCGCTTGTTTCGTCGAAGATGGCCGTGATCAGGTTGACGTAGGCGTTGAACTCTCCCCACTTCCGGGTCCGGTAGATAACGTACATTTCCCTCAGCCCTATCCTACGTGATTCGTCGCTGCCCCGCATACCAGACTTCTTGTCAGATGCGAGATGGATTTTTCTGAAAATAACAACATGTTAATTGTTAGGAAAATTAATTATTATAACCTACTTATGTAGATTAAAATCAATATTGTATTGTGTTGTTATTATTATTATTAAGTTACTTAGTGTTATATATTAAGGTACATACATATCATACATGACGTTTAGCGTAATATTCTAAAGTAACTGTTCTGAATAAAATATTTTTATAAACAGATAAAAAAATCATGGGACCAATTCCTTATTTTAAGCCATCAGAATGTAAACCAACAAACTATATTCGAACAAATTATAGCAATATTAACGCTATATTATAAAGGATTTTGGTTAAGCATATCAGAATACTAATCTAATGTATTACCTAATTGTTGAATTTTCGAAACAGCTTTCTCATGTGATACTAGTAAACTTCTGAGCTTGACAGAGGCTTCATAAACATCCATTATGAACAGTGTTTCGAATTGCAGAAATATTTGAAAAACGCTTCGAGACAGATATCAACAAACAAAATGTAATTAATATTTAAAAATCGACCACACTGCTACTTTATACGGTTTAGGCTGACTGAGGCCCCCCGTCTGAAAGAAACACAATTAGACAGTGCGATTTATCAAAGCGCTAATGGGGAAGCCCACTGGTCAACGTTACAGACCAATTAGCAAAACCTTTCATCACGTGCTACAATATATTACATAGTTATCAACAAACACCGCGGTTTTATAATATTCTTTGATGTCCTTCATGCAAATCGAGTGAGAAGTGATGTTCATGGGTATTATGAATCAGGTTGTTACTTTGATGTTTGACGGTACGATCGTTCATTATTATATTTCAATCGTGAATGCTCACTTTGATGTTCTCAGACTTCCAAGATTAAAGAAATAATTTGGTTATGGAATTAATCCTACCACACCCACCCCTATCTGCACCCACCCCGGATATAATCACTGGCGAAGGGATCTAGCTCAATCGGAAGATTGCGTTGAGTTTTTAATTTTCGGCTATTGGATGTTAATCATTTGGTGATTTTGACATATAGTCTTTGGAGAGAAAACCCGCTACATTTTCCCAGTACTAGCAAGGGGCCTTTTATGTGCACCATCCCATAGGCAGGATAGCACAAACCACGGCCTTTGATATACCAGTCGTGATGCACTGGCTGGATTAAGAAATAGCCCAATGGGCTCACCGACGAGGATCGATCCCAGACCGAACGCGCATTAAGCGAGCGCCTTATACCTACTCACTGAGTCGTTAAACACGCTCTGGGTGGGAGCCATTACCGGGAGGCGAACCCAGTACCTACCAGCCTTAATCACTACACCACCAAGGCTGGTAAAGCCTGGTCTCAATCGCTCATTATATAAGCATAAACTTCAACAAAAGTTAAAAAGTTAAAGTTTGTATTGTTTAACGACACCTCTAGAGCACACATCGGCTATTGAATGTCAATAATATAGTAATTTTTGATATATAGTCTTAGAAAGGAAACCCGCTATATTTTTCCATTAGTAGCAAGGGGTCTTTTATATGCACCATAACACAGACAAGATATTACATACCATGACATATAATATACCAGTTGTGGTGCACTGACTGAAACGAGTAATAGACCAATGGACTCCCCGACGAGGATCGATCCCAGACCGAACGCGCATTAAGCGAGCGCTTTACCACTGGGCATTTACCATTTGTGTGCAGTATTAAATACACAGACCTTGGGAATAAACTTGATGGACAAAATCTGATGCTATGTCTGAGTTCGGCACTAAATCCAGATGCCCTTCGTAATCTTAAAATTGTGTAGATTTTTCTGTAATAGAAAATGTTACAGGAGTGTAAATTATTATTTTATTCTTTTCCCACGAATCATCAATTTAAAAATATATTTGTTGGTAATGTATGTGTTTACTTAATTTTAATTTTATCTACCTGGTTGTTATTTTCTGTTACAGTTTTTGGATTGGCCAAAAGGGGCCTAGCGACTAGCAGTTATGCTGGGCATACATTTACAAGTGTTCGGGATCTATTTCACGAAGAAAATTACATCGTTACGAACAATATAGAACATTTTAAGAACAAAACAAAATGAAATATGTGTATTTCTAACTGTATTTGTTGCACTATAATAAGAATTGTGTTTTAGTCATAGATTTACGTTTACGTGTAAACATAGGCTTACGATGCTTTGTGAAATATGTATATTTCTAACTATATTTGTTGCATTATAATAAGAATTGTGTTTAGTCATAGATTTACGCTTACGTGTAAACGTAGGCTTACGATGCTTTGTGAAATATGTGTATTTCTAACTGTATTTGTTGCACTATAATAAGAATTGTGTTTTAGTCATAGATTTACGTTTACGTGTAAACATAGGCTTACGATGCTTTGTGAAATATGTGTATTTCTAACTATATTTGTTGCACTATAATAAGAATTGTGTTTTAGTCATAGATTTACGTTTACGTGTAAACATAGGCTTACGATGCTTTGTGAAATTGGACCCAGGTCAGCATGGTACCTCCAGAATTTTGACAGCCTTGGCGAAAAGGAAAAAATAGTAATAAAAGCTAAAAAAAGATAAATGAGGAAAGATAGTTGTTAACATATTTTGTTAGTCTACTTTGTACGTATTGATTAATTTTCCTCAAAACGTTTACTGAAGTTGTTGACGGATTTAGGGCGGGATTTAGCTCACTTGGTTGAGTGTTCGCTTTAAGTGCTTGCGTCGCAGAATCGAACCACCTCAGTGGATCCATTCAACTGGTTGGATTTTTCTCTCGTTCCAACTAGTGCAGGACAAATTGGTAACTTGCGAGATATATGCTTTCCTGTCTGTGGGAAAATGCATATAAAAGATCCCTTGCTGCATTAGGAAAAATGTAGCAGGTTTTCTTCGATGACTACGTGTCAGTATTACCAAATGTTTGACAACCAAAAGCCGATTTATTAATTAATCAATGTGCTCCAGTAGTGTCCTTAAACAAAACAACCTGTTGGACGGATTTAAAGTTTTTATCTCCATATAACAAAATATTACAATGATCAATGAGCAAAATGATGTAGTAAATGCTTTTAACAATTTCTTTGTAGAGCAGGCGACGCTAAACTGAGAAATTGCCGCAAATAATTTGCTTGGTACTATTGAACTTCAAAGAACAGAAATCGAAGGCATTTAAAATTCCCCAGACACTTGAAAATCAAACAGCCCTGATGTTATTAGTAACATACGGCTTAAAATATTGTCTAAAGAACTTTGCCAGCCCTTAACTCTTCTTTTCAATTTATCATTATCAACCTCGTACTTCCCAACCCTTTGGAAAAAAACTAGTGTTACACCAGTCCATAAGAAGGCAGTATTAACGATGTAAACAAGTATAGACCGATATTTCTATTAAGCAACACATCGAAGGTATTCGAAAAATGTGTCTTTAAACACGTGTTGAATTTCTTTACTGCTAATAATGTAATCACTCACTTTCAGTCCGGTTTTATCCCTGATGATTCTACAGTAAACCAATTACTTGATTTTTACAACTTTATATGTCAAGCTATAGGTCAAGGTAAAGAAGTAAGAGCAGTATTCTGCGATATAAGTAAGGCATTCGACAGGGTATGGCATAAAGGTCTAGTTTACAAGGCTCTGTCTTTGGACCTCTTTTATTTTTAATAGATATTAATGTTATTGTCAAAGGGATAAATTCTAATATACGATTATTTGCCGATAATACTTCACTGTACATTACTGTAGAAAATCCCGAAGAATGTAGTACGATTATAAACTCAGACTTAGAACATTTAAATGACTGGACAAAACGTTGGTTTAAAAAGTATTTTTATTTCCAGATCAAATTTGGGATTGGCCAACAGGCAAGTGCCTATATTAAGGCCTCTCCATATATTTAACAAATATACATGCTACACATCAAGATGGCTAGAACAATATTACAATAAAGATAACACAGGTAGTTGGGGGGGGGGGGGGGGGGGGGTAGAAGATAGTAAGGTGTAGAAGAAACAAAGAATAAATAGAACAAATATAATACTTTTAATTTAATCTCTTCCGTATATATTTCTGGTAAATGTGGGTACATGTGTGAATATATGCATAATATATATATGTATGCGTTTATGTACGTGAGTATCTATGAATATACTGTTATATATGCGCAATTATGCACGATGTAACTCTGTTCCTTCTTTCGTTCCTTATTTATTTCATTCTTCTCTCTGTCTTTTCAATTTAAGTCAGTGCCCTAGAGGAGTTTAAAGAATATTTCTGCATACTAGATATGTCTATGTAATTACCTGTATATGTTACTACTAATATATATTCTATGTATTGTAGTGATTTAGTGCCCTAGAGGAGTTTAAAGAATATTTCTGCATACTAGATATGTCTATGTAATTACCTGTATATGTTGCTACTAATATATATTCTATGTATTGTAGTGATTTAGTGCCCTAGAGGAGTTTAAAGAATATTTCTGCATACTAGATATGTCTATGTAATTACCTGTATATGATTGCTACTAATATATATATCTATGTATTGTAGTGATTTAGTGCCCTAGAGGAGTTTAAAGAATATTTCTGCATACTAGATATGTCTATGTAATTACCTGTATATGTTACTACTAATATATATGCTATGTATTGTAGTGATTTAGTGCCCTAGAGGAGTTTAAAGAATATTTCTGCATACTAGATATGTCTATGTAATTACCTGTATATGTTACTACTAATATATATGCTATGTATTGTAGTGATTTAGTGCCCTAGAGGAGTTTAAAGAATATTTCTTCTACTAGATATGTCTATGTAATTACCTGTATATGTTGCTACTAATATATATTCTATGTATTGTAGTGATTTAGTGCCCTAGAGGAGTTTAAAGACTATTTCTGCATACTAGATATGTCTATGTAATTACCTGTATATGTTGCTACTAATATATATTCTATGTATTGTAGTGATTTAGTGCCTAGAGGAGTTTAAAGACTATTTCTGCATACTAGATATGTCTATGTAATTACCTGTATATGTTGCTACTAATATATATTCTATGTATTGTAGTGATTTAGTGTGCCCTAGAGGAGTTTAAAGACTATTTCTGCATACTAGATATGTCTATGTAATTACCTGTATATGTTACTACTAATATATATGCTATGTATTGTGGTGATTTAGTGCCCTAGAGGAGTTTAAAGACTATTTCTGCATACTAGATATGTCTATGTAATTACCTGTATATGTTACTACTAATATATATGCTATGTATTGTAGAGGTTTAGGGCCCTAGAGGAGTTTAAAGACTATTTCTGCATACTAGATATGTCTATGTAATTACCTGTATATGTTGCTACTAATATATATTCTATGTATTGTAGTGATTTAGGGTCCCAACCCTAACACTATGTATTCTTTAGGACAAAAAAAAATTAACAGCAAAAAAAAAAAAGAAGAAGAATAAATAGCAACCAGTTAGAATGGTTAAATGGTTAACTGATCTCGAAACGCTTACTATTAATAAGAACATTCTGAACACATTTAAATATAGAGATATTATCTTGGACACTTAAATTAGAATCTCCAAATAGTAAAGTATGACACTTGAGATTATAATAGTTCAGTAAATGGGTATTGGGAGCTGCAGCGTATGTTGGACAAAAATATAAAAAATGTTCGGCACCTTCAACTGTATGCCCACAAATGCAAGAAGGGGTATCTGTCACATGCCATACAAATTTGTGACCATTCAAATCACTGGAACCCAAACGGAGTCGGCTATGTAGAATCTGTTGCCTTCTATCACCTTCATAGAAATAGGATGGAACAGCAGGGTCATGTTTGTTCATTTGTATTTTAAACAATTTTAGTGAAGAAGAATTTTTAATATCAGGCAACACAGATTGTTCCATAATTTTACTGCAGAAGGAAAAAGGAGTTCGAAAACAATTTTGTTTCTAAAAAAATATGTTTGCAGGTTCTCCGCATTACGCGTATGGTATTCATTGCGTTCTGCAGAAAATCGAGGTAGTTGTAAGGTTACAAAAGGTTGGTAACATGTTATTTGAAAGTTTATACATCATACACGTTGGCTTGTCAAATTCAGTCCCCATAAAACTGAAACTGACATTTACTGGAAAAAATATCTCATTTATAAAACCTAAATTGTACGTAGATAATGTTACTGTTAAAGAAACTGACCATCACAAACATTTAGGATTAACATTTCAAAACAGAACATTATAGAAAAAACAAGCTAAATTACCGGCTCTCTAGAAAATCGCTAGAAAAAATATATTGTTCATTTGTTCTTTCAGTCTTTATTATGCTGACAACTACCTCGAACTGTTGGTCAAATAAAGAGATATTCCATGCGCAATACCGAATACTTTCAATCGAATCGATGTCGTTTAAAATTATATTCTCAGTCTTTCTTCCCATCTATGATGATAACTAGTTTAACGTGCCCATATACCACTAGGGTTTCGAACACGCCCATCCCGAGTCCGACCTCCGATAAAATCGGTGGCCTGACTCGGGATGGGGGGGGGGGGGGGGGGGGGGGGTTAGAAACTGGGCAGAATTTTGAAAATAGCAATTAGTAAAGAAGTTAATAGATAAAAAAAATTAAAAGGTTACAAGCCAAAAATAAAAAAGAATTGACTGCTCGGTCGAATATTTATATAATTTGGAGCATTTTAGAAGGACAGTCCAAAATTAAATAAGAGAAAGAAGAGAGGATCGGACTATTTAATAATATTAAAAAAAAAAAAAAAGTAATTTCGACATAACATTTTGAACGCAGATCTAAAAGTTTAAAGTCCGATCGATATGTCCACGCGAGTGGCCTCGTTAAGGCCGTTTGGGTGCACAGCATCTACGGGGAGGTGATGTTGTTCCTCTCCTCAAAGTGAGGCACCAGTCTCCTGTAGCTGTGGGTGCTAAGGCAGTGGACCATCTGTGGGTACTGGGCGCCGGTGACGATCTTCATGATTCTGTGGATGGTGTTGTTATCCATGTCATGGCTGAGGAATCCCTGTCGGTAAAGATCATCCCGGCGCGACGTCACTACTATAGCTTCCACTCCCCGTAGTTTGACCGTGTGGATGGCGACCTGGTGGCCATCGGGAAACGTCTTGAAGTTTTCTTCGTAGACCCCGCCTGGCAGTCTGTCGGGGTCCGTGACGTCTCCCACCAAGTACTTAGAGTACTGGCCTTTAATTTTCCGCGCTGCCACTCTCCAGTCACCCGAAGAGGAAGTAGAAGGCCGCGTCTTGGCTGGTTGGTCCTCCGGGGGGGTCACGGCCTTCCTCTTGACAGCCCCAACATCCAGAGTCGCCGTCGCGGAGTCCCCCGTGGGGGAACAGGTGACGCTGGTCGCGGTGCACTGGTTGGCTGCTCCACTTCCCGCATCTGAACAGTCGGTCCGGCTGGTTGGCGAGTCGCCTCCCGTCGATCCGTCCGGTTTGGTCGTGGTGGGGGCGGCGACTCAGACGGGACCGCCACTGGCGGTTGAGCCGCCAGCTTTGTCCCCGCCTGAGCCGCCCCTGGCGCACGTTTCCTCTTCCTAGTTCCCTTCCTCTTGGCTGTAGCCGCGTCGCCATACACCAAGGTCACGGTTGCCCGTGACCCGGTGTACGCGACGCGGTACTCCAACAGCGATCCATAACTAGCGATCAGTCTCCCCAGGTGGGGGGGGGGGGGGGGGGGGGGGGTAAGTTGAGAGCGCATGAAACCACGTCTAACTTCATCGCTGGCCAAACTGAGAGTCTTCCGATCTAGCATTAATTTATGGAACAATTTATTAATGAAAATTAAAAATCCCACATCTATCAGTTCTTTAAAGAAAAAAAATTAAAATCCAAAGATTTGGCAGTCCCTGCACATGTTTACGAGTGCGAAAGAAAGCTACAAATACTGCACTGCAGACTTCGATTAGGAGTAAGTGATCTAAATGGCCTCAAATTTACACGCTTCGTTTGAGAAAATCCATTTTTGTACCCGTGGTCATCACGTTGAAGATTCGGAACATTTCCTATTATTTTGCACTCTGTATAATAGAGAGCGCCAGTCCTACTTATTCAGGTTAAATTATTTAAATTTAAATACCAACGCATTAATATATGGCGATCCCAACTTAACACTACAAGAAAACAGTTTCATCTGCAAAGCAATTCACAATTGCATTGCTGAAAGCAAACGTTTTGACTGATAAAACCGTTCACCTTCTCCTTTATTCTTCTTGTTTTTCTGTTCTAGTCTATATACAGATATTTATATTTTGACAGGTTAAATATACAGTAGTTCTACATTTTCAACACTAAATGCACATCTTGTACTTTCTAAAATGTCCATGTTGACCAGCTAATATTCCAATTGTATAATGTATATAGGCTATGCCTGTTCACCAATCCCATCTGTTAATATAATCAGAAATAAATATTGTTTAAAACAAGATATTACAATTATAATTAAGGCAGTTTGCGAGATGGATATTTTGAACTACATTAAAGGACAATGGCATAGAAAATGGTCAGTCTTCAGTGGGGTGCCTGTACAAGCACACACTGGGCTATCTACTACAAAACGTGTACATTTATGACCGTTCAAATTGCTAATACCTAAACGGAGTCGGCAGTGCAATATCATTTACCTTCTGTTACCTCCATAGAAATAAGATAATATATTAGAATCAGACTTATTTAGTAGTTTCGTAAATTTGTTTAATAATAAAGATGTCCTACTTTCAAGTGTTGTACTATTACAAAGTTTTACAGCAGAAGAGAAGAAAGAGTTGGCGAAGACATAAGTATGTTTGGTAACTGATCAGGATCTATATTTTATATCTACCTCTCTACATATCTACGACTGAAACATCAACGATAATCCTATGAACTTTCTGGTCTATATGGAAGTGTATATAAAAATCCCTGGCTGCTTTACCGTTAGGAGTAGCCAATGGTTGATTTACCGTTAGGAGTAGCCCATGGCTGATTTACCGCTATGAGTAGCCTATGACTGATTTACCGTTAGGAGTAGCCTATGGCTGATTTACCGTTAGGAGTAGCCTATGGCTGATTTACCGCTATGAGTAGCCTATGGCTGATTTACCGTTAGTAGCCTATGGCTGATTTACTGTTAGGAGTAGCCTATGGTTGATTTACCGTTATTAGCCTTTGGCTAATTTACCGCTATGAGTAGCCTATGGTTGATTTACCGTTAAAAGTAGCCTATGGCTGATTTACCGTTAGTAGCATATGGCTGATTTTACCGTTAGTAGCCTATGGCTGATTTACCATTAGGAGTAGCATCTGGCTGATTTACCGTTAGTAACCTACGGCTGATTTACCGTTAAGAGTAGCCTATGGCTGATTAACCGTTAGGAGTAACCTATAACTGATTTACCCTTAGGCGTAGCCTATGGCTGATTTACCGTTAGGAGTAGCCTATGACTGATTTACCGTTAGGAGTAGCCTATGTTCCGTTATATATTGATGTTGATAAAGAAATAAAGAAACACTTCGTATATGGTAAACCAAAGATAATTCACTACTAATGCTAGGTAGGACTACCAACTGCCAGTACAAAGGTGGCCAACTTTCTGCTGTCACGACTTGTACGACTATCCAATTGCTAGTCTGAGCGCTCTTACAACTCGATTCTCGTTGTGTACAACTTCTACGACCGATTAGTTGTTAATCTGAGCACACCAAAGTCTGAAATTGGGGAAACTACAACGCAATCGTCCAGCTGACCAACTGTGCCGTGACAGTTGACAGTCTGAGATTAGCATTACTTAATACAATGTCAACATAATATACAAATATATAATGTGGGACTGAATGTCAGTAACACGGTTACCTTCCGCCATTGACTGAGTAACAGGTTTGGTTGCCGTGACGTTTACCATTTCCTGTTACTATTTTATATTTATTTATTTCACATATTTATTTCCAGTGGTATAGAATATTTTATAAATAAGCTAAATAAACATGTTGGTCGTTCCTGGCTATTTCTAACATTATGCTTTTTAAAAAGTATACCTACCTATCTCTTAAAGTTTACTTTATCTCTTTAAGTTTACATTTTATTTCCACTTTTTGAGATTAACATTATTTAATGTCTGTTTGCTTTGTAATATATAAGGTAGTGGGGGTCCCAACTCTTTGACATTACCATTATACACATTTCTGGAGCAATACAAACATAAAAAAAAAAAAAAGAGTAAAAACAAAAGAGTAACCAAGAATAAAGCGAGACATAACAGTGAGCAGATACTGCGGCCATCTACTTTCCAATCCTGACCTACAATCAGTGTAAATATTTGCCCATCAACGCTGAGACAGCCAGTTCGAGGAGAGTATGTACACACCACGGCCTTTGTTGCACCAAGCGGGGCGGGACGTAGCCCAGTGATAAAACATTCGCTTGATGTGCGGTCGGTCTAAGATCGACGCCAGTCGGTAGGCCATAGGGCTATTTCTCGTTCTAACCAGTGCACCATGACTGGTATACCTAAAAACCAAACTTTAACTTTATATAAGGTAGTGAGGGTCCCTGCACCCCCCCCCCCCCCCCCGACATTACAATTACATATTTCGGGGGTGGGGGAGGGGGTGTTAAGGGGTCAGCGAACACTTTTTTTGAAAATGAAAAATGTCGATCAACATTTTTCATTTGGGGATGTACACTTTTGGGGGGGTGGGGGTGGTGGGGTGGTGGTCAAAAGTGTACAGTTTCTACGCTCGTGAAAATGTTGAAAATTATGGACGGCCCTAACTATTTGTGTGTGCGTGTGTTTATATTTCAGTACATTTATATACGTGATCGCGTGGGTGCGTGTGTTCTAGCGTGGGTATAACTGAGTTTGTCGTGTGTAACACCAAGTATAATAATCACCATGAATAGCACTTTATATGCTGTATGGGTTAAACATTTATTCTGCATAAGAAACTCCTTCTGTATTAACACATCCTGGAGATTTGGGGACGGAAATCACGTGATCCTCGACCTCGCTGTCTTTTCAGTCTCGTTTTAGTTATTTGTTTATATATTTTTCTTGTTTCAGATATTTTTAGTTCTTTCTCTTTACAATCAGAAACATGCAGTATTTCTTTCTGGTCAGGTTACAACTTTTGAACAGTGTTTCTTATATTGCTATCTACTGATATATTTATTAAAGTTAGCAAGTGTTATTTCCAAACAAGTTAAATTAAGAAATTACTTTTTAATTAATTATTAACTTAACATGGCTTGCCTATGAATAATGACTGAACTGTCAGGGACATGGACGTAGTACTAAACCAAATAACATCCGGCTGGGTCAAAGTTCTAGGTGCACAGAGTTTTGATAGAGAAGTGAGTGATTTGTGATAAATGTGAGCGTGTTGGTTGTAAAAAATCCACTTTCATCTGGGCATAAAATGTATGTAATTTTATTTCATCTAGTACCACTGTGTCAAGTAGCCTTGTGCTTGAAACATGTATGGGGTACCTGTAAAAAAACAGAGTGCTCGAATTTTGTGCGGGACTAGGGTAGTCATAGACGCTACCCGTTATCTCAGAAATGAGCAGCTTGATCCCCAATTGTTTTCTGATTCACTTTAAGTGTGAGGGGTGGTAGTATTTATATCCGTGGCGTTTTGTCGATTGATACGCTGCAGGTAGGAGTTTTAGTCACATTTGTTACTATTGTCGTCTATGGGATTTGATTTGAGTATACACCCTGGATATTGTATCAAAAGAAAAGATGTACTACACTCTCTAAAATGCAAACATTTTGCTATGTACTGCCTCCAAGACACGCATTTTAGCCATGGATTAGAACAATATGTTCAGTCCCAATGGGGGTATAAATGTATATTTAACTATTTTTCAAGTAATTCTAGAGGGGTTGCCGTTATGCTAAACAATACTTTTGAATACAAATTACACAAAAGCAAAGTCGATAACTTGGGTAATTTGATTGTATTGGACATTACTACAGAGGAAGCGCGAATAACATTTATAAATAGATATGGACCAAATAACGACAATCCAGTTTTTCTAGGATATTTAAAATTGTATTGAAGAGTTCGAAAACGACCAGTACTTAGAATTATCGATTGTGTACTTAACAAATGTCTAACCGGTTTCACTATTATGGCTGTGAAATATACATATCGGTATGTTTTACAAACTTCCAGTAACTACTACTACAACTAATAATAATAATGAAAACCAACACACAAATAAAATAAGACCACCACCACCCAAAAATTAAAACAAAGTTCCCCCTCAAAAAACAACAACAACCCAACAACAAACAAAACAACAACACATCAACAAACAAACCCAGCAACATTCACCTTCAAATTATATAAATGTTTCCTAATTTTTCAAAAAATACCACTGGTTTTGTATTTTTTTTTTATCAATTAGAAAAAGTATCCCCTTTATTCATTATTGCAGACCGGCCTCGGTGGCAGGCCATCGGTCTACAGGCTGGTAGGTACTGGGTTCGGATCCCAGTCGAGGCTTGGGATTTTTAATCCAGATACCGACTCCAAACCCTGAGTGAGTGCTCCGCAAGGCTCAATGGGTAGGTGTAAACCACTTGCACCGACCAGTGATCCATAACTGGTTCAACAAAGGCCATGGTTTGTGCTATCTTGTCTGTGGGAAGTGCAAATAAAAGATCCCTTGCTGCTAATCGGAAGAGTAGCCCATGTAGTGGCGACAGCGGGGTTCCTCTCAAAATCTGTGTGGTCCGTAACCATATGTCTGACGACATATAACCGTAAATAAAATATGTTGAGTGCGTCATTAAATTAAACATTTCTTTCTTTCTTTCATTATTGCAGTTTTATGCAATACCCGCTACTGTTCGTAATAATAAAAGAAATATGTGAAAACAATTTCAGACGAAACGAGATATTTTCGGATATTTGTAACCAAAACTATATTTGTCAATATAATTGTTTTGAATTCTAATCCAAAATTAGACATCCCTATGCCTGGGAAAGTAATTAGTATCGTTTCAAAACAAAAGAACAAAATACGATATATATACAACACATTTATTAAATATTGCCATTCAGCTCGTATTTTCAAATATGCAAACAGACACACATTTATCAGAATTATATTCATATACCATTCTAACAGCGTACAAAATTTACATGCACAAATAAAGCATATAAACATCAAATGTGTAAATATTAGCACTGTAAGATCACCAATTATTTGAACACTGACAAATAGTATATTAGATGCACATTTAGCAAAATATTAAACAGTCAGTTTATTTGCACGTACTGCCAAATGTTCAAAATAATAATATAACCGTTAACACTTATTTGCATACAATGTCGTGTAAAAATCTATACTTTTAGCACAATAAGATGTCCATTTTATTTTCAAAATACATTCTGTCATGTGTAAAATTATATAAACAAAATATACTGCATGTATATTGTTTGTGAGTTTCACAAATGGATATATTAACAGTAAAATGTCACACACTACCAATTGCAGTGAAGAGCGTTTGCTTCTGGGGAAAACTGTTGTAATAGTATAATAAGATCTTCAACTCATCTGCAGACACATTTAGCACTATCAGAATCTTCAGTTTATTTGCACAGATTGTCTCTGATATCACCAGCCTCTGTTCATCTCACAGAAGTCAATAGAAAACACCCTGACGTTGTCTGTCAATTCGTGGCTGTTGCTGGGGACGGGACCAGGATCACTCCATTGCTGGTTGTTCTCGCTTGCCTCGTCGAAGATGGCCGTGATCAGGTTGACGTAGGTCTTGATCTCTCCCCACTTCCGGGTCCGGTAGATGACGTACATTTCCCTCAGGCCCATTAGGATACATCTGCGCTGGATGAGAAGGTGGGCGTGTCCTCCGTGATTCGTCGCTGCCCCTGATACGAGACGTCCTGTCAGATGAGAGATGGATTTTTTTGAAAATAACAAAATGTTAAATATTAGAAAAATTAGTAAATTATTATAACCTACTAATATAGAGTAAAATCAATATTGTATTATTATTATTAAGTGACTTAGTGTTATACATTAAGGTACATACATATCGTTCATGACGTTTAGCGTAATATTTTGTATTCTAAAGCAACTGTTTCCCGAATAAAATAATAAAAGAAAATCAGTAATAATTAAAAGCAAAAATCATGGAACCAATTTATGATTTTAAGCCATCAGAATATAACCCAACCAACAATATTGGAACAAATTATAACAATATTGACGCTATATTATAAAGGAGTTTCGTTAAACATATCAGAATATTAATATAATGTATTAGCTAATTGTTGAATTTTCGAAACAGCTTTCTCATGTGATACTAGTAAACTTCTGAGCTTGACA